>NW_027591600.1:0-47500 GCF_964213995.1 Mustelus asterias | reverse complement strand
TGGACAGGGATCGGGAGCAGGAATGGGGCTGATTCACCCCCTCCCTAACCCAGGGGTCACTGGACAGGGATCGGGAGCAGGAATGGGGCTGATTCACCCCCTCTCCCTAACCCAGGATTCACTGGACAGGGATCGGGAGCAGGAATGGGGCTGATTCACCCCCCCTCCCTAACCCAGGGGTCAGTGGACAGGGATTGGGAGCGGGAATGGGGCTGATTCACCCCCCCTCCATAGAACCATAGAAAATTACAGCTCAGAAACAGGCCTTTTGGCCCTTCTTGTCTGTGCCGAACCATTTTATGCCGAGTCCCACTGACCTGCACTTGGACCATATCCCTCCACACCCCTCTCATCCATCAACCCGTCCAAGTTTTTCTTAAATGTTAAAAGTGACCCCGCCTTTACCACTTTATCCGGCAGCTCATTCCACACTCCTACCACTCTCTGCGTGAAGAAGCCCCCCCTAATATTCCCTTTAAACTTTTCTCCTTTCACCCTTAACCCATGCCCTTTTTTCTCCCCTAGCCTCAGCGGAAAAAGCCTGCTTGCATTCACTCTATCTATACCCATCAAAATCTTATACATCTCTATCAAATCTCCCCTCAATCTTCTACGCTCCAGGGAATAAAGTCCCAACCTATTCAATCTCTCTCTGTAACTCAGCTTCTCAAGTCCCGGCAACATCCTTGTGAACCTTCTCTGCACTCTTTCAATCTTATTTACATCCTTCCTGTAACTAGGTGACCAAAACTGGACACAATACTCCAAATTCGGCCTCACCAATGCCTTATATAACCTTACCATAACACTCCAACTTTTATACTCGATACTCTGATTTATAAAGGCCAATGTACCAAAGGCACTCTTTACGACCCTATCCACCTGTGACGTCACTTTTAGGGAATTCTGTACCTGTATTCCCAGATCCCTCTGTTCAACTGCACTCTTCAGAGTCCTACCATTTACCCTGTACGTTCTTCTTTGGTTTGTCCTTCCAAAGTGCAATATCTCCCTAACCCAGGGGTCACTGGACAGGGATCGGGAGCAGGAATGGGGCCGATTCACCCCCTCTCCCTAACCCAGGATTCACTGGACAGGGATCGGGAGCAGGAATGGGGCTGATTCACCCCCTCTCCCTAACCCAGGGGTCACTGGACAGGGATCGGGAGCAGGAATGGGGCTGATTCACCCCCCCTCCCTAACCCAGGGGTCACAGAACAGGGATCGGGAGCAGGAATGGGGCTGATTCACCCCCCCCTCCCTAACCCAGGGGTCACTGGACAGGGATCGGGAGCAGGAATGGGGCTGATTCACCCCCTCCCTCCCTAACCCAGAGGGCCCTGCGATCGACTCCAACTGACTAAAAGCTCCTCCAATGACCACACCATCCCCTTTGAGGGCTTCACTCATTGTGCGTTTGGCTGTCTTAGAATGTGAAGGGACAGAAAGAGGCAACTTAGCCTATCTTGTGTGGCGAAGCATTAAGAGCTGACGTATTTTGGGCCTACTGTTTCTGCTGAAGCCTGTCTTTCCTGCGCTGCAAGGCGGGGGGGGTCCTCAGTCTCACAGGGAGACAAGCAGACCTGCAGCCGGCCCCCGCAGTGACAAGCCCGTCTCGAGTCATTCACTCAAACGGATTGAACTCTCGGTCGCTGGATTTGGGAGATCTAAGCTCTTAAGTGACTTTCAAAGAGCATTAGTGTCCTGGGTGAAGTGGGGGATTGTGTCAGTGGGGGTGGGAGGTGGGGGGAGGTGCGTTGGTGTGCGCGCCAATTCCACAGGGGATTACCGGAGACAGATTGCCAACTGTGCCAATTTTAAACACCAACGTCTCTCAGCGGGGCCTAGCCTGGGGCTTCTCGAATTCTCACCAAATTCCCCCACTTCACCCATCCTTCCAACCCTATTCCCCGAATGCCACCCATGCCTCACTTGACAATGGAATTCACCCCTCTCTATCCAAACTCACCCCTAATCCCTCATTTTAAATCCTTCTACGTTCCTTTCACATTCCAAACTCACCTCGAATATCCGACACCCTCTATTTCCCAATCTCTGTAACCCCCTACACCCCCTCCCTATCTCTGTAACCCCCTACAACCCCTCCCTATCTCTGTAACCCCCTACACCCCCTCCCTGTCTCTGTAACCCCCTACACCCCCTCCCTATCTCTGTAACCCCCTACAACCCCTCCCTATCTCTGTAACCCCCTACACCACCTCCCTGTCTCTGTAACCCCCTACACCCCCTCCCTATCTCTGTAACTCCCTGCACCCCCTCCCTATCTCTGTAACCCCCTACACCCCCTCCCTATCTCTGTAACGCCCTACACCCCCTCCCTATCTCTGTAACTCCCTGCACCCCCTCCCTATCTCTGTAACCCCCTACACCCCCTCCCTGTCTCTGTAACCCCCTACACCCCCTCTCAATCTCTGTAACCCCCTACACCCCCTCCCTATCTCTGTAACCCCCTACACCCCCTCCCTATCTCTGTAACCCCCTACACCCCCTCCCTATCTCTGTAACCCCCCGACAGCCCCTCCCAATCTCTGTAACCCCCTACACCCCCTCCCTATCTCCGTAACCCCCGACACCCCCTCCCAATCTCTGTAACCCCCCCGACACCCCCTCCCAATCTCTGTGACCCCCTCCAACCCCTACACCCCTCCCTATCTCTGTGACCCCCTACACCCCTCTGTATCACCCTCCAACCTCCTCCCTATCTCTGTAACCTCCTCCAACCCCCTACACCTCCTCCCTATCTCTGTAACCTCCTCCAGCCCCCTACACCTCCTCCCTATCTCTGTAACCTCCTCCAGCCCCCTACACCCCTCCCTATCTCTGTAACCTCCTCCAGCCCTTACACCCCTCCCTATCTCTGTAATCTCCTTCACCCCTACACCCTTCCCTATCTCTGTAATCTCCTCCAGCCCCTACACCCCCCCTATCTCTGTAACCTTCTCCAGCCCCTACACCCCCTCCCTATCTCTGTAACCTCCTCCAGCCCCCTACACCCCCTCGCTATCTCTGTAACCTCCTCCAGCCTCTACACCCCTCCCTATCTCTGTAAACTCCCCCACCCCTACATCCCTCCCGATCTCTGTAACCTCCTCCAGTCCCTACACCCCTACCTATCTCTGTAATCTCCAGCCTCTACACTCCTGCCTGTCTCTGTAACCTCCTGCAGACCCCTACACCCCTCCCTATCTCTGTAACCTCTTCCATCCCCTACACCCCTCCCTATTTCTGTAACCTCCTCCAGCCCCTAGACCCCTCCCTATCTCTGTAACCTCCTCCAGCCCCTTCACCCATCCCTATCTCTGTAACCTCCTCCAGCCCCTACACCCCTCCCTATCTCTGTAACCTCCTCCAGCCCCTACACCCCTCCCTATCTCTGTAACCTCCTCCAGCCCCTTCACCCATCCCTATTTCTGTAACCTCCTCCAGCCTCTACACCCCTCCCTATGTCTGTAACCACCTCCAGACCCTACACCCGCTCCCTATCTCTGTAACCTCCTCCAGCCCCTACACCCCTCCCTATCTCTGAAACCTCCTCCAGCCCCTTCACCCATCCCTATTTCTGTAACCTCCTCCAGCCCCTACACCCCTCCCTATCTCTGTAACCTCCTCCAGCACCTACACCCCTCCCTATCTCTGTAACCTCCTCCAGCCCCTACACCCCTCCCTATCTCTGTAACCCCCTACACCCCCTCCCAATCTCTGTAACCCCCTACACCCCCTCCCAATCTCTGTAACCCCCTACACCCCCTCCCTATCTCCGTAACCCCCGACACCCCCTCCCAATCTCTGTAACCCCCCCCGACACCCCCTCCCAATCTCTGTGACCCCCTCCAACCCCTACACCCCTCCCTATCTCTGTGACCCCCTACACCCCTCTGTATCACCCTCCAACCTCCTCCCTATCTCTGTAACCTCCTCCAATCCCTACACCCTTCCCTATCTCTGTAACCTCCTCCAATCCCTACACCCTTCCCTATCTCTGTAACCTCCTCCAATCCCTACACCCCTCCCTATCTCTGTAACCTCCTCCAATCCCTACACCCCTCCCTATCTCTGTAACCTCCTCCAGCCCCTACACCCCTGCCTATCTCTGTAACCTCCTCCAATCCCTACACCCCTCCCTATCTCTGTAAGCTCCTCCAACCACCTACAGCCGCTCTCTCCCCCCATCTCTGTAACCTCCTCCAGCCCCTACACCCTTTCCCTATCGCTGTAACGCCTTCCAACTCCCTACACTCCTCCCTATCTCTGTAACCTCCTCCACCCCTACACACCTCCCTATCTCTGTAACCTCCTCCAGCCCCCTACACCCCTCCCTATCTCTGTAACCTCCTCCAGCCCCTACACCTCCTCCCTATCTCTGTAACCTCCTCCAGCCCTTACACCCCTCCCTATCTCTGTAATCTCCTTCACCCCTACACCCTTCCCTATCTCTGTAATCTCCTCCAGCCCCTGCACCCCTCCCTATCTCTGTAACCTTCTCCAGCCCCTACACCCCCTCGCTATCTCTGTAACCTCCTCCAGCCCCTACCCCCCTCCCTATCTCTGTAACCTCCTCCAGCCCTTACACCCCTCCCTATCTCTGTAATCTCCTCCAGCCTCTACACCCCCTCCCTATCTCTGTAACATCCTCCAGCCTCTACACTCCTCCCTATCTCTGTAAACTCCCCCACCCCTACATCCCTCCCGATCTCTGTAACCTCCTCCAGTCCCTACACCCCTCCCTATCTCTGTAATCTCCAGCCTCTACACTCCTGCCTATCTCTGTAACCTCCTGCAGACCCCTACACCCCTCCCTATCTCTGTAACCTCCACCAGCCCCTACACCTCCTCCCTATCTCTGTAACCTCTTCCATCCCCTACACCCCTCCCTATTTCTGTAACCTCCTCCAGCCCCTACACCCCTCCCTATCTCTGTAACCTCCTCCAGCCCCTTCACCCATCCCTATCTCTGTAACCTCCTCCAGCCCCTACACCCCTCCCTATCTCTGTAACCTCCTCCAGCCCCTACACCCCTCCCTATCTCTGTAACCTCCTCCAGCCCCTACGCTCCTCCCTATCTTTGTAACACCCTCCAGCCCCTACACCCCTCCCTATCTCTGTAACCTCCTCCAGCCCCTACACCCCTCCCTATCTCTGTAACCTCCTCCAGCCCCTACACCCCTCCCTATCTCTGTAACCCTCTACAGCCCCTACCCCCTCCCTATCTCTGTAACCTCCTCCAGCCTGACAACTCTCCCTATCAAAAACACACACTGTTGCACACACGCGCACACACACACAAACACACACCCCTCTCTCACACACACACACACTCTCACACACACACTCTCTCTCCACACACACACACTCTCACACACACTCTCTCTCTCACACACACACACTCACACACACACCTCCTCACACACACACACTCTCACACACACACTCTCTCTCACACACACTCTCTCTCTCACACACACTCTCTCTCACACACACACACTCTCACACACACACACACTCTCACACAACACTCTCTCTCACACACACACACTCCACACACACACTCCTCACACACACACTCTCTCTCACACACACACTCTCTCACACACACACACTCTCTCTCACACACACACTCTCTCTCACACACACACACTCTCTCTCTCACACACATACTCTCACTCACACACACTCTCACTCACACACACTCACACTCACACACACTCTCACTCACACACACCTCACTCACACACACTCTCACTCACACACACTCTCACTCACTCTCACTCACACTCACTCTCACTCACACACGCACTCTCTCTCTCACACTCTCTCTCTCTCACACTCTCTCTCTCACACACACACTCTCACACACACACTCTCACACACACACTCTCACACACACACTCTCACACACACACTCTCACTCACACACACACACTCCCTCTCACACTCTCACACACACACACTCTCACACACACACACTCTCACTCACACACACTCTCACTCACACACACTCTCACTCACACACACTCTCACTCACACACACTCTCACTCACACACACACACACCCTCTCACACACTCACACACACACACACACACACACACACATTCACAGACACACACACTCACTCTCACACACACACACTCACACTCTCTCTCTCACACACACACTCTTGCACACACTCTCACACTTACACTCTCTCACACACACACTCTCACACACTCTCACACACACACACACTCTCTCTCACACACACACACACTCACTCTCACACACACACACACACACTCTCTCTCACACACACACACTCTCACACTTACACTCTCTCACATACACCCACACTCACTCACACACACGCTCCCTCACACACACTCCCTCTCACACACTCACACACACTCACACTCACTCACACACACTCACTCTCACACACTCACTCTCACACACTCACTCTCACTCTCACACACTCACTCTCACACACTCACTCTCACACACTCACTCTCACACACTCACTCTCACACACTCACTCTCACACACTCACTCACACTCACACACACTCACACACACTCACACACACTCACACACACTCACACACACACACTCTCTCTCACACACACTCTCTCTCACACACACTCTCTCTCACACACACTCTCTCTCACACACACTCTCTCTCACACACACACACGCTTGCACACACTCTCACACTTACACTCTCTCACTCACACACACTCTCACACACACACACTCACACTCTCTCACTCACACACACACTCACTCTCACACACACACACTCATCCTCTTTCTCTCACACACACACACGCTTGCACACACACACACTCTCACACCCTCTCACACACACTCACACACACTCACACACACTCACACACACTCACACACACACACTCCCTCTCACACACACTCTCACACACCCGGACCCAATTGCATCCTGACAGAATGCCATTTAATCCTTGCTTTGTGCACTGAATTTGTCTTTCTAATCGCAGCTTTACCAAGCTTTGAACAATCTGTCACTGAGTGAAGCGGAGAGGGGTTCAGGACAATCCTTTATCTGGCTGCAACCCACATGTGTGTGTCACCTGTTAGAGCTCACGTTTCTCAATCCACACCCTCCCCAACATCAACAGTACAGACACACAGACTGTACAACAGCAGAGAGAGCCAGGCTGTACAACAGCAGAGAGAGCCAGGCTGTACAACAGCAGAGAGAGCCAGACTGTACAACAGCAGAGAGAGCCAGGCTGTACAATATAAACAGTGACAACACACAGACAACTCCGAACAACGTAAGTCAAACTCTGAACAAATTACAAACTCAAAACGACCTCAGCGATACATCGCAGCCAGTGTTTGATGGGGGACAGTGTAGAGGGAGCTTTACTCTGTATCTAACCCCGTGCTGTACCTGTCCTGGGAGAGTTTGATGGGGACAGTGTAGAGGGAGCTTTACTCTGTATCTAACCCCGTGCTGTACCTGTCCTGGGAGTGTTTGATGGGGACAGTGTAGAGGGAGCTTTCCTCTGTATCTAACCCCGTGCTGTACCTGTCCTGGGAATGTTTGATGGGGGACAGTGTAGAGGGAGCTTTACTCTGTATCTAACCCCGTGCTGTACCTGTCCTGGGAGTGTTTGATGGGGACAGTGTAGAGGGAGCTTTACTCTGTATCTAACCCCGTGCTGTACCTGTCCTGGGAGTGTTTGATGGGGACAGTGTAGAGGGAGCTCTACTCTGTATCTAACCCCGTGCTGTACCTGTCCTGGGAGTGTTTGATGGGGACAGTGCAGAGGGAGCTTTACTCTGTATCTAACCCCGTGCTGTACCTGTCCTGGGAGTGTTTGATGGGGACAGTGTAGAGGGAGCTTTACTCTGTATCTAACCCCGTGCTGTCCCTGTCCTGGGAGTGTTTGATGGGGGACAGTGTAGAGGGAGCTTTACTCTGTATCTAACCCCGTGCTGTACCTGTCCTGGGAGTGTTTGATGGGGACAGTGTAGAAGGAGCTTTACTCTGTATCTAACCCCGTGCTGTACCTGTCCTGGGAGTGTTTGATGGGGGGACAGTGTAGAGGGAGCTTTACTCTGTATCTAACCCCGTGCTGTACCTGTCCTGGGAGTGTTTGATGGGGGGACAGTGTAGAGGGAGCTTTACTCTGGATCTAACCCCGTGCTGTACCTGTCCTGGGAGTGTTTGATGGGGACAGTGTAGAGGGAGCTTTACTCTTTGTCTAACCCCGTGCTGTACCTGTCCAAAGAGTGTTTGATGGGGACAGTGTCAAGGGAGCTTTACTCTGTATCGAACCCCGTGCTGTACCTGTCCTGAGAGTGTTTGATGGGGGACAGTGTAGAGGGGGCTTTACTCTGTATCTAACCCCATGCTGTACCTGTACTGGGAGTGTTTGATGGGGGACAGTGTAGAGGGAGCTTTACTCTGTATCTAACCCCATGCTGTACCTGTCCTGGGAGTGTTTGATGGGGACAGTGTAGAGGGAGCTTTACTCTGTATCTAACCCCGTGCTGTACCTGTCCTGGGAGTGTTTGATGGGGGGACAGTGTAGAGGGAGCTTTACTCTGTATCTAACCCCGTGCTGTACCTGTCCTGGGAGTGTTTGATGGGGGGACAGTGTAGAGGGAGCTTTACTCTGGATCTAACCCCGTGCTGTACCTGTCCTGGGAGTGTTTGATGGGGACAGTGTAGAGGGAGCTTTACTCTTTGTCTAACCCCGTGCTGTACCTGTCCTGGGAGTGTTTGATGGGGACAGTGTAGAGGGAGCTTTACTCTGTATCTAACCCCGTGCTGTACCTGTCCAAAGAGTGTTTGATGGGGACAGTGTCAAGGGAGCTTTACTCTGTATCGAACCCCGTGCTGTACCTGTCCTGAGAGTGTTTGATGGGGACAGTGTAGAGGGAGCTTTACTCTGTATCTAACCCCGTGCTGTACCTGTCCAAAGAGTGTTTGATGGGGACAGTGTCAAGGGAGCTTTACTCTGTATCGAACCCCGTGCTGTACCTGTCCTGAGAGTGTTTGATGGGGGACAGTGTAGAGGGGGCTTTACTCTGTATCTAACCCCATGCTGTACCTGTACTGGGAGTGTTTGATGGGGGACAGTGTAGAGGGAGCTTTACTCTGTATCTAACCCCATGCTGTACCTGTCCTGGGAGTGTTTGATGGGGGACAGTGTAGAGGGAGCTTTACTCTTTGTCTAACCCCGTGCTGTACCTGTCCTGGGAGTGTTTGATGGGGACAGTGTAGAGGGAGGTTTACTCTGTATCTAACCCCATGCTGTACCTGCACTGGGAGTGTTTGATGGGGACAGTGTAGAGGGAGCTTTACTCTGTATCTAACCCCGTGCTGTACCTGTCCTGGGAGTGTTTGATGGGGGACAGTGTAGAGGGAGCTTTACTCTGTATCTAACCCCATGCTGTACCTGTACTGGGAGTGTTTGATGGGGGACAGTGTAGAGGGAGCTTTACTCTGTATCTAACCCCGTGCTGTACCTGTCCTGGTAGTGTTTGATGGGGGACAGTGTAGAGGGGGATTTACTCTGTATCTAACCCCGTGCTGTACCTGTCCTGGGAGTGTTTGATGGGGACATTGTCGAGGAAGCTTTACTCTGTATCTAACGCCGTGCTGTACCTGTCCTGGGAGTGTTTGATGGAGGACAGTGTAGAGGGAGCTTTACTCTGTATCTAACCCCGTGCTGTACCTGTCCTCGGAGTGTTTGATGGGTACAGTGTAGAGGGTGCTTTACTCTGTATCTAACCCCGTGCTGTACCTGTCCTGGGAGTGTTTGGTGGGGGACAGTGTAGAGGGAGATTTACTCTGTATCTAACCCCGTGCTGTACCTGTCCTGGGAGTGTTTGATGGGGGACAGTGTAGAGGGAGCTTTACTCTGTATCTAACCCCGTGCTGTACCTGTCCTGGTAGTGTTTGATGGGGGACAGTGTAGAGGGAGCTTTACTCTGTATCTAACCCCATGCTGTACCTGTCCAGGGAGTGTTTGATGGGGACAGTGTAGAGGGAGCTTTACTCTGTATCTAACCCCGTGCTGTACCTGTCCTGGGAGTGTTTGATGGGGACAGTGTAGAGGGAGCTTTACTCTGTATCTAACCCCGTGCTGTACCTGTCCTGGGAGTGTTTGATGGGGACAGTGTAGAGGGAGCTTTACTCTGTATCTAACCCCGTGCTGTCCCTGTCCTGGGAGTGTTTGATGGGGACAGTGTAGAGGGAGCTTTACTCTGTATCTAACCCCGTGCTGTACCTGTCCTGGGAGTGTTTGATGGGGACAGTGCAGAGGGAGCTTTACTCTGTATCTAACCCCGTGCTGTACCTCTCCTGGGAGTGTTTGATGGGGACAGTGTAGAGGGAGCTTTACTCTGTATCTATCCCCGTGCTGCACCTGTCCTGGGAGTGTTTGATGGGGGACAGTGCAGAGGGAGCTTTACTCTGTGTCTAACCCCGTGCTGTACCTGTCCTGGGAGTGTTTGATGGGGGACAGTGTAGAGGGAGCTTCACTCTGTATCTAACCCCGTGCTGTACCTGTCCTGGGAGTGTTTGATGGGGGACAGTGTAGAGGGAGCTTTACTCTTTGTCTAACCCCGTGCTGTACCTGTCCTGGGAGTGTTTGATGGGGACAGTGTAGAGGGAGCTTTACTCTGTATCTAACCCCATGCTGTACCTGTACTGGGAGTGTTTGATGGGGGACAGTGTAGAGGGAGCTTTACTCTGTATCTAACCCCATGCTGTACCTGTACTGGGAGTGTTTGATGGGGGACAGTGTAGAGGGATCTTTACTCTGCATCTAACCCCAAACTGTATCTGTCCTGGGATTGTTTGATGGGGACAGTGCGGAGAGAGCTTTACTCTGTATCTAACCCCGTGCTGTACCTGTCCTGGGAGTGTTTGATGGGGGACAGTGTAGAGGGAGCTTTACTCTGTATCTAACCCCATGCTGTACCTGCACTGGGAGTGTTTGATGGGGGACAGTGTAGAGGGAGCTTTACTCTGTATCTAACCCCGTGCTGTACCTGTCCTGGGAGTGTTTGATGGGGGACAGTGTAGAGGGAGCTTTACTCTGTATCTAACCCCATGCTGTACCTGTACTGGGAGTGTTTGATGGGGGACAGTGTAGAGGGAGCTTTACTCTGTATCTAACCCCGTGCTGTACCTGTCCTGGGAGTGTTTGATGGGGGACAGTGTAGAGGGAGATTTACTCTGTATCTAACCACGTGCTGTACCTGTCCTGGGAGTGTTTGATGGGGGACAGTGTAGAGGGAGCTTTACTCTGTATCTAACTCCGTGCTGTACCTGTCCTGGGAGTGTTTGATGGGGGATAGTGTAGAGGGAGCTTTACTCTGTATCTAACCCCGTGCTGTACCTGTCCAAGGAATGTTTGATGGAGGACAGTGTAGAGGGAGCTTTACTCTGTATCTAACCCCATGCTGTACCTGTCCTGGGAGTGTTTGATGGGGGACAGTGTAGATGGCGCTTTACTCTGTATCTAACCCCGTGCTGTACCTGTCCTGGGAGTGTTTGATGGGGACAGTGTCGAGGAAGCTTTACTCTGTATCTAACCCCGTGCTGTACCTGTCCTGGGAGTGTTTGATGGGGGACAGTGTAGAGGGAGCTTCACTCTGTATCTAACCCCGTGCTGTATTTGTCCTGGGAGTGTTTGATGGGGACAGTGTAGAGGGAGGTTTACTCTGTATCTAACCCCGCGCTGTACCTGTCCTGGGAGTGTTTGATGGGGGACAGTGTAGAGGGAGCTTCACTCTGTATCTAACCCCGTGCTGTATTTGTCCTGGGAGTGTTTGATGGGGACAGTGTAGAGGGAGCTTTACTCTGTATCTAACACTATGCTGTACCTGTCCTGGGAGTGTTTGATGGGGACAGTGTAGAGGGAGCTTTACTCTGTATCTAACCCCGTGCTGTACCTGTCCTGGGAGTGTTTGATGGGGACAGTGTAGAGGGAGCTTTACTCTGTATCTAACCCCGTGCTGTACCTGTCCTGGGAGTGTTTGATGGGGACAGTGTAGAGGGAGCTTTACTCTGTATCTAACCCCGTGCTGTACCTGTCCTGGGATTGTTTGATGGGGACAGTGTAGAGGGAGCTTTACTCTGTATCTAACCCCGTGCTGTACCTGTCCTGGGAGTGTTTGATGGGGGACAGTGTAGAGGGAGCTTCACTCTGTATCTAACCCCGTGCTGTATTTGTCCTGGGAGTGTTTGATGGGGACAGTGTAGAAGGAGGTTTACTCTGTATCTAACCCCGCGCTGTACCTGTCCTGGGAGTGTTTGATGGGGGACAGTGTAGAGGGAGCTTTACTCTCTATCTAACCCCGTGCTGTACCTGTCCTGGGAGTGTTTGATGGGGGACAGTGTAGAGGGATCTTTACTCTGTATCTAACCCCATGCTGTACCTGTCCTGGGAGTGTTTGATGGGGACAGTGTAGAGGGAGCTTTACTCTGTATCTAACCCCGTGCTGTACCTGTCCTGGGAGTGTTTGATGGGGACAGTGTAGAGGGAGCTTTACTCTGTATCTAACCCCGTGCTGTACCTGTCCTGGGAGTGTTTGATGGGGACAGTGTAGAGGGAGCTTTACTCTGTATCTAACCCCGTGCTGTACCTGTCCTGGGAGTGTTTGATGGGGGACAGTGTAGAGGGAGCTTTACTCTGTATCTAACCCCGTGCTGTACCTGTCCTGAGAGTGTTTGATGGGGGACAGTGTAGAGGGAGCTTCACTCTGTATCTAACCCCGTGGTGTGTTTTTTTAAGGAAGTTATGGGCGTCGCTGTCTGGCCAACATTTATTGACCATCCCTAATTGGCCCTTGAGACGGTGATGGGTGACCGCCATCTTGAACCCGCTGAAATCCCTGTGTTGCTGTAGGTACACCCACGGCGCTGTTCGGGAGGGAGTTCCAGGATTGTTATTGGACATCAGTCAGTCCCCGTGTGTGGTGTAGGTACACCCACGGCGCTGTTAGGGAGGGAGTTCCGGGATTCCGACCCCAGCCACAGTGAAGGAACGGCCGATATGTTTCCAAGTCGGGGATGGTGTGAGGGGCTCGGAGGGGGAAACTTGCAGGCGGTGGGTGCTCCCCATGTGTCTGCTGCCCTTGTCCTTCTGGATGGTAGAGGTGGTGGGTTTGGAAGGTGCTGTTGAAGGAGCCTTGGCGAGTCGCTGCGGTGCATCTTGTAGACGGTTCACACGGCTGCCGCTGTGCGTCGGTGGTGGAGGGAGTGAATGTTTGTGGTTAGCGTGTCGATCGAGCGGGGGGGGAGGGGGCTGCTTTGTCCTGGAGGGTGTCGAGCTTTCTCGAGTGTTGTCGGGAGCCGTATCCATCCAGGCGAGTGGAGAGAATCCCATCACACTCCGGACTTGTGTCCTTGTCGATGGTGGGACAGGCTTTGGGGAGGTGGGAGTCAGGAGGGGAGTTACTCTCCGCAGGATTCCCAGCCTCTGTCCTGCTCTGGGAGCCACAGTATTGATACGGCTGGGTCCCAGTTCAGTTTCTGCTCAATGGTCGCCCCCAGGATGTTGACATTGGGGGAGGGGGATACAGCGATAGTAACGCCATTGAATGTCAAAGGGGGAGATGGTTCGATCCTCTCTTGTTGGAGATGTTCGTTGTCGGATGGGATGAACTCACCACCTGTCAGCCATGGATATTGTCTGGTCTTGCTGCGTTCGGACATGGGCTGCGATGAGGAATCGCAAATGGTGGTGAACATTGTGCAATCGTCGGTGAACAGCCCCACTTCTGACCTTACAATAGAGGGAAGGTTATAGATGAAGCAGCTGGAGGTGGTTATGACTGGAACATGAACCCTGAGCGATTCCTGCAGTGGTGTTCTGGGACTATGTTTGTTTCTCTACTTGGTCATTCGACTGAGTAATTTGCGATTCAAATGAGCTTGGAGGTTGATTTCCATCTCTGAAGAACCTGCTGAGGTTTGGGAGAATTGGCGGAACAGGTTCAGACAGAGAATTAAAACCAACCATTCTTAATCATAGATGCACTGATCCGCGAAAAATACAGAAGTGCAGTACTGAGTGAGCGCCGCACTGTGGGAGGGTCGGTGCTGAGGGAGCGCCGCACTGTGGGAGGGTCAGTGCTGAGGGAGCGCCGCACTGTGGGAGGGTCGGTGCTGAGGGAGCGCCGCACTGTGGGAGGGTCAGTGCTGAGGGAGTGCCGCACTGTGGGAGGGTCAGTGCTGAGGGAGCGCCGCACTGTGAGAGGGTCAGTGCTGAGGGAGCGCCGCACTGTGGGAGGGTCAGTGCTGAGGGAGGGCCGCACTGTGGGAGGGTCAGTGCTGAGGGAGCGCCGCACTGTGGGAGGGTCAGTGCTGAGGGAGCGCCGCACTGTGGGAGGGTCAGTGCTGAGGGAGCGCCGCACTGTGGGAGGGTCAGTGCTGAGGGAGCGCCGCACTGTGAGAGGGTCAGTGCTGAGGGAGCGCCGCACTGTGAGAGGGTCAGTACTGAGGGAGTGCCGCACTGTGGGAGGGTCAGTGCTGAGGGAGCGCCGCACTGTGAGAGGGTCAGTGCTGAGGGAGCGCCGCACTGTGAGAGGGTCAGTGCTGAGGGAGCGCCACACTGTGGGAGGGTCAGTGCTGAGGGAGCGCCGCACTGTGGGAGGGTCAGTGCTGAGGGAGCGCCGCACTGTGGGAGGGTCAGTGCTGAGGGAGCGCCGCACTGTGAGAGGGTCAGTGCTGAGGGAGCGCCACACTGTGGGAGGGTCAGTGCTGAGGGAGCGCCGCACTGTGGGAGGGTCAGTGCTGAGGGAGCGCCGCACTGTGGGAGGGTCAGTGCTGAGGGAGCGCCGCACTGTGGGAGCGTCAGTGCTGAGGGAGCGCCGCACTGTGGGAGGGTCAGTGCTGAGGGAGCGCCGCACTGTGGGAGGGTCAGTGCTGAGTGAGTGCCGCACTGTCAGCGGATCAGTGCTGAGGGACCGCCGCACTGTGGGAGGGTGAGTGCTGAGGGAGCGCCGCACTGTGGGAGGGTCAGTGCTGAGGGAGCGCCGCACTGTCAGAGGGTCAGTACTGAGGGAGTGCCGCACTGTCAGAGGGTCAGTACTGAGGGAGCGCCGCACTGTGGGAGGGTCAGTGCTGAGGGAGCACCACACTGTGGGAGGGTCAGTGCTGAGGGAGCGCCGCACTGTGGGAGGGTCAGTGCTGAGGGAGCGCCGCACTGTGGGGGGTTCAGTGCTGAGGGAGCGCCGCACTGTGGGAGGGTCAGTGCTGAGGGAGCGCCGCACTGTGGGTCAGTGCTGAGGGAGCGCCGCACTGTGGGAGGGTCAGTGCTGAGGGAGCGCCGCACTGTGGGAGGGTCAGTGCTGAGGGAGTGCCGCACTGTGGGAGGGTCAGTGCTGAGGGAGCGCCGCACTGTGGGAGGGTCAGTGCTGAGGGAGTGCCACACTGTGGGAGGGTCAGTGCTGAGGGAGCGCCGCACTGTGGGTCAGTGCTGTGGGAGTGCCGCACTGTGGGAGAGTCAGTGCTGAGGGAGCACTGCACTGTGGGAGGGTCAGTGCTGAGGGAGCGCCGCACTGTGGGAGGGTCAGTGCTGAGGGAGCGCTGCACTGTGGGAGGGTCAGTGCTGAGGGAGCACCGCACTGTGGGTCAGTGCTGAGGGAGCACCACACTGTGGGAGGGTCAGTGCTGAGGGAGCGCCGCACTGTGGGAGGGTCAGTGCTGAGGGAGCGCCGCACTGTGGGGGGTTCAGTGCTGAGGGAGCGCCGCACTGTGGGAGGGTCAGTGCTGAGGGAGCGCCGCACTGTGGGTCAGTGCTGAGGGAGCGCCGCACTGTGGGAGGGTCAGTGCTGAGGGAGCGCCGCACTGTGGGAGGGTCAGTGCTGAGGGATCGCCGCACTGTGGGAGGGTCAGTGCTGAGGGAGCACCACACTGTGGGAGGGTCAGTGCTGAGGGAGCGCCGCACTGTAGGAGGGTCAGTGCTGAGGGAGCGCCGCACTGTGGGGGGTTCAGTGCTGAGGGAGCGCCGCACTGTGGGAGGGTCAGTGCTGAGGGAGCGCCGCACTGTGGGTCAGTGCTGAGGGAGCGCCGCACTGTGGGAGGGTCAGTGCTGAGGGAGCGCCGCACTGTGGGAGGGTCAGTGCTGAGGGAGCGCCGCACTGTGGGAGGGTCAGTGCTGAGGGAGTGCTGCACTGTGGGAGGGTCAGTGCTGAGGGAGCGCCGCACTGTGGGTCAGTGCTGTGGGAGTGCCGCACTGTGGGAGAGTCAGTGCTGAGGGAGTGCCGCACTGTGGGAGGGTCAGTGCTGAGGGACCGCCACACTGTGGGAGGGTCAGTGCTGAGGGAGCGCCGCACTGTGGGAGGGTCAGTGCTGAGGGACCGCCACACTGTGGGTCAGTGCTGTGGGAGTGCCGCACTGTGGGAGAGTCAGTGCTGAGGGAGTGCCGCACTGTGGGAGGGTCAGTGCTGAGGGAGTGCCGCACTGTGGGAGGGTCAGTGCTGTGGGAACGCCGCACTGTGGGAGGGTCAGTGCTGAGATGGTGCTGCAGTAATAGAACATAGAACAGTACAGCACAGAACAGGCCCTTCAGCCCACGATGTTGTGCCGGGCTTTATCTGAAACCAAGATCAAGCTATCCCACTCCCTATCATCCTGGTGTGCTCCACGTGCCTATCCAATAACCGCTTAAATGTTCCTAAAGTGTCTGACTCCACTATCACTGCAGGCAGTCCATTCCACACCCCAACCACTCTCTGCGTAAAGAACCTACCTCTGATATCCTTCCTGTATCTCCCACCATGAACCCTATAGTTATGCCCCCTTGTAATAGCTCCATCTACCCGAGGAAATAGTCTTTGAACGTTCACTCTATCGATCCCCTTCATCATTTTATAAACCGCTATTAAGTCTCCCCTCAGCCTCCTCCACTCCAGAGAGAACAGCCCTGGCTCCCTCAACCTTTCCTCATAAGACCTACCCTCCAAACCAGGCAGCATCCTGGTAAATCTCCCCTGCACTCTTTCCAGCGCTTCCACATCCTTCTTATAGTGAGGTGACCAGAACTGCACACAATATTCCAAATGTGGGAAAATGTGGGACAATTTGGGATTATTGGGACAATAGTCCTGGGACAATTAGCTCTGTGTATTGTTTCTGACCTCTACTGGATGTGATGTCCAGTTTACTGACTCACTGTTGCTGCAATGTGATCGCAGGATGTGTTTTTACATCGGATTTGCCTCTGCTTGATTTGACTATGAAGTGATTTGCCTGTGTGTGCTTTCTATCTCCAAACGCAGAGCAGTTTAACCTTCGCCCTCCCTCACTCTCTCCATCACTATAACAGCCAGACCCTGTTCTCAGCCCTTGTCTCTGCTCTCTAAATCTCTCTGTATCTCTCTCTCTGTTTGTCTCCCCCTTTCTGTCTCTCTCTGTCTCTCTCTCTCTGTTTGTCTCCCCCTTTCTGTCTCTCACTCTCTGTATCTCTCTCTCTGTCTCCCTCTTTCTGTCACTCTCTCTCTCTCTCTCTCTCTGTCTCCCTCTTTCTGTCTCCCTCTTTCTGTCTCCCTCTTTCTCTCTCTCTCTCTCTGTCTCTCTCTCTGTCTCTCTCTGTCTCTCCATCTCTCTCTCTGTCCCTGCCTCTGTCTCTCTGTCCCTCACTGTGTGTGTCTCTCTCTCACTGTCTCTCTGTCTCCCTCTATCCCTGTCTCTCTCTCTCTGTCTCTCTCTCTCTCGCTCTCTGTCTCTCTCTCTGTCTCTCTCCCTCTATCCCTCTCTCTCTCTCACTGTCTTTCTCTCTTTCTTTCTCTCTCTCTCTCCCTGTCTCTCTCTCTGCGAGGCTGGTTTGCGTGATCGATTGGGCTACATTCACGACCCTTTGTAGTTTCTTGTAGTTTTGGGCAGAGCAGGAGCCAGACCAAGCTGTGATACACCTGGAAAGAATGCTTTCTGTGGTGCATCTGTAAAAGTTGGTGAGAATCGTAGCTGACATGACAAATTTCCTTAGTCTTCTGAGAGGAGTGGGTGGGCTTTCCTAACTATAGTGTCAGCAAGGGGGGGACCAGGACAGGTTGTTGGTGATCTGGACACGTAGAAATTTGAAATTCTTGACCAGAGTCCAAGGAACCGGAGAGGGAGATCGGAGGGGTGCGGGGGGAGGGGTGGAGGGTGGTGGTGACAACACCTGGAGAGCCCAGACCCTCTCCACGTGCCTCCGTGTCTAGTGTCCGGCCTGTTGCTTCCTCTTTAACCATCTCGCTGAATTTCCAGATCCCACACACGCTCGCTGAGGCACCCCTTCCTCCCAGGAGCATCGAGGGATCGGCACCATGGGGGAACTGGAGGAACTGAAACAGGAGATGGAGTCGCTGAAGAAACAGATTGCGGTGGGTCCCACCCTCCCTCCCTGTCCCCCCACCCCACTGGCCCCTCTCGCCCTCTCCAATTACCCCCTCGCCGGACAGGAAAAGCTCAAAGTCTCCAAACGGGGTCCAGCACGAAGTGAATCTGATCTCCAGGAAGGCGAGGAGGGGGCGGGGCAGGTTACCTGGGGGCGGGTGGGGGGGATTGTTGTAAAGATCTGGAGTTCCTGCATCACCGGCAACAAGGACTCAGAAACAAGAGCCACTCTATTCACAAGTTCAGCACCTCCCTCTACACTGGTGCTCTGACAGCGATAACTATCGAGTCCCAATCAGGGTTACCCTCCCTCCCAGCGATAACTATCGAGTCCCAATCAGGGTTACCCTCCCTCCCAGCGATAACTATCGAGTCCCAATAAGGGTTTCCTCCCTCCCAGCGATAACTGTAAAGCATCAAAAAGGGTCCCCTACCTCCCAGGGATAATTATTGAGTCCCAATAAGGATTTGCTCCCTCTCAGGGATAACATACGATCCTGGGAATGTTCCCCTCCCTCCCAGGGATAACCATTGAATCCCAATAAGGGTCCCCTCCTCCCAGAGATAACTATTGAGTGCCAAAATGAGTTCCCCTCACTCCCAGCGATAACTATTGTTTCTCAAGAAAGGTTCCCTCTCTCCCAGCGATAACTATCGAGTCCCAATAAGGGTTACCCTCCATCCCAGCGATAACTATCAAGTCCCAATAAGGGTTACTCCCCCCCTCCCAATGATAACTATCGAATCCCGGGAAGGTTCCCCTCCCTCACAGAGTTAAGTATTGAGTCTTGGGAAGAGTCACTTCCCTCCCAGGGATAACTCTGAGTTCTGGGAATGGGAGAGAGGAGTCCAAGGCATCTCTTTGAGACCCTGATGTTCACTCATTCGTTCACTCACTCACTCACTCCATCTCTCTCTGGTTTAATTGCAGGAGGCGAGGAAAGCAGCTTGTGACAGCAGCCTGGCTGAGGTAATGTGTGTGGCAGCAAGGGCCGTTGGAGTGAGGGGACAAGGGCATGAGGGGCCAAGGGAGAGAGTGGTCCAGTGCATGAGGGACCGAGGGAGACAGGGGCCAATGGAAAGAAGGTGTCGGGGCTGAGGGAGTGAGAGGCTGAGGGAGTGAGAGGCTGAGGGAGTAAGGATCAAGGCAGAGAGGGATTGAGGGAAAAAGGATTTGAGGGGCTGAGGGAGTGAGTGCCGATCAGAGCGTGGGGCTGAGGGAGTGAGAAGCTGATGCAGTGAGGGGCTGAGGGAATGAGGGAAGCAAGGGAGTGATTGGGGGAGAGCTGAGGAGTGAGGAGAGAGAGTGAGGGGGTGGGAGAGAGTGAGGGGGAGTTAAGGAGTGGGGAAGAGTGACGGGAAGAGTGAGGGGGCGGGGAGAGGAAGGATGAGGGGGAGGGTGAGGGGTTCAGGACCAATAGGGATGGGGGTGAGAGGGCAAAGTGGGTAAGGTGGGGGAGCTGGGGGTTTGAATATTTGGGATGTTGGGATTTTGGGTTGGGAAGATTAGGCTCAGGGATATTTGGAACATTGGATATTCGGGATTGCGCGACTCTGGGATATTTGGGAAGTTGAGATTTTGGGATTGTGAGACAATTGGGATCATTGGGATGTTGAAATTTTGGGATTTGGGGGATTTGACTGGGATACTTGCGATGTTGGAATTTCGGGATTGGAGGATCTGACACTTGGGATATTTGGGATTTGGGAGATTTGACTCTGGGACATTTGGGATGTTGGAATTTTGGGATTGGGAGACATTCGGGATATTTGGGATGTTGGAATTTTGTGATCAGGAGACATTCAGGATACTTGGGATGTTGGAATTTTGATATTCGGAGGGATTTGAGGTCAATGTTTTTGGGGCTTCCTGTTTTCCGGGTTGGGATGTGGGAACTGATCCCGCTGTCTCACCCTCTCCTCTACAGTTAACCGCCAGTCTGGAACCGGTGACCCGGATTCAGATGAGGACCCGACGCACTCTGAGGGGACATTTGGCCAAGATCTACGCCATGCATTGGGGAACGGACTCCAGGTACAGAACATTCTGGAAAGATGCACCGCATTCCTTGCCTGTGGGGTGAATGGTGGCAGGCGGATGATTGGACTGTGCACCATGTGCACTGTGGACATGCGTTAGACTCACAGGATGCTCAGAGTACTGGGAAGAAGTCCATTCAGCCTATCCCATCAATACTAGCCCACTGGAAGGGCAACTTTGTCAATGGGGGTTAACATTGACCAGAAACTGAACCGGGATCCAGCCAGGTCGAGGGAATCTAATCATCTCCCCCCTTGACAGTCAATGGCGTTCCCATCACTGAATCCCCTCCCCCACTATCAACATCCCAGGGGTTCCCATTGAGTAGAAACTGAACTGGGACCCAGCCATATCAATACTGTGGCTCCCAGAGCAGGACAGAGGCTGGGAATCCTGCGGAGAGTAACTCCCCTCCTGACTCCCACCTCCCCAAAGCCTGTCCCACCATCGACAAGGACACAAGTCCGGAGTGTGATGGGATTCTCTCCACTCGCCTGGATGGATACGGCTCCCGACAACACTCGGGAAAGCTCGACACCCTCCAGGACAAAGCAGCCCCCTCCCCCCCGCTCGATCGACACGCTAACCACAAACATTCACTCCCTCCACCCCCGACGCACAGCGGCAGCCGTGTGAACCGTCTACAAGATGCACCGCAGCGACTCGCCAAGGCTCCTTCAACAGCACCTTCCAAAACCCACCACCTCTACCATCTAGAAGGACAAGGGCAGCAGATACCTGGTAGCAGCACCACCTGGAGGTTCCCCCACCGAGCCATCCACCATCCCGACTTGGAAATATATCAGCTGTTCCTTCACTGCCGCTGGGGTCAAAATCCCGGAAGTCCCTCCCTAACGGTGCCGTGGGTGCACCTCATAGAAATCATCACAGAAACCCTACAGTGCAGAAGGAGGCCATTCGGCCCATCGAGTCTGCACCGACCACAATCCCACCCAGGCCCTACCCCCACATATTTACCCACTAATCCCACTAACCTACGCATCTCAGGACTCTAAGGGGCAATTTTTAACCTGGCCAATCAACCTAACCCGCACATCTTTGGGCTGTGGGAGGAAACCGGAGCACCCGGAGGAAACCCACGCAGACACGAGGAGAATGTGCAAACTCTACACAGACAGTGACCCAAGCCGGAATTCGAACCCAGGTCCCTGGAGCTGTGAAGCGGCAGTGCTAACCACTGTGCTACCGTGCCGCCCCCAACATTGACCAGAAACTGAAGAAGGCACACGGGGACTGCAGCGGGCTCAAGATGGTGGCTCACCCTTCTCAAGGATTCCCTGTCGAGTGCCTTGATTGAATTGCCTCCGCCACACTCCCAGGCAGCGCATTCCAGATCCTTACCGCTCACTGCGCAAGAACCTTTCTCCACGATCTCCTCCGACCTCTCTCTGTAACCGAGGTTCCTCGCCACTGGAAGTATTCACGTGAATCTTTTCCGCGCTCTCTCCCTCCCTCTCTCCAATGTCTACACATTGGCCTTTCATACAAAACCATCTAAACCTCCTTGTTCTTGTAGCCCGTGTCCCTTGTAAGAAAACCCAGGGTGTGGTCACACTAGAAAGAGGGTGCAGAGGAGATTCAACACATGTTGCCTCAGCTTTTTCTTTCATTCATTCATGGGACATGGGCGTCACTGGCTGGGCCATCACTTATTGCCCATCCCTAGGGTGAGCTGCCTTCTTGAATCGCTGCAATCCCCGTGTTGCCCCACAAGGGAGGGAATTCCAGGATTTTGACCCAGCGACTGCAAAGGAACGGCCGATATATTTCCAAGTCAGGATGGTGAACGGTTTGGAGGGGAACCTGCAGGTGGTGGTGTTCCCATGTATCTGCTGCCCTTGTCCTTCTAGATGGAAGTGGCCGTGAGTTTGGAAGATGCTGTCTAAGGATCTTTGGTGAGTTGCTGCAGTGCATCTTGTAGATGGTACACACGGCTGCTACTAAGCGTAGGTGGTGGAGGGAGCGAATGTTTGTAGATATGGTGCCAGCAAAGCGGGGCTGCTTTGTCCTGGATGGTGTCAAGCTTCTTGAGTGTTGTTGGAGCTGCACCCATCCAGGCGAGTGGGGAGTATCCCGTCACACTCCTTTGATTTTGATTTGATTAATTATTATCACGTGTATTAACATACAGTGAAAAGTATTGTTTCTTGCGCGCTATACAGACAAAACATACCGTTCATAGAGAAGGAAAGGAGAGGGTTCAGAATGTAGTGTTACAGTCATAGCTCGGGTGTAGAGAAAGATCAACTTAATGCAAGGTATGTTGGGGAGAGTTACAGAACAAAGAGATCTAGGGGTACATGTTCATAGCTCCTTGAAAGTGGAGTCACAGGTGGACAGAGTGGTGAAGAAGGCACTCGGCATGCTTGGTTTCATTGGTCAGAACATTGAATACAGGAGTTGGGACGTCTTGTTGAAGTTGTACAAGACATTGGTAAGGCCACACTTGGAAAACTGTGTACAGTTCTGGACACCCTATTATAGAAAGGATATTATTAAACTAGAAAGAGTGCAGAAAAGATTTACTAGGATGCTACCGGGACTTGATGGATTGAGTTATAAGGAGAGGCTGGATAGACTTTTTTCTCTGGAGCGTAGGAGGCTGAGGGGTGATCTTATAGAGGTCTGTAAAATAATGAGGGGCACAGATCAGCTAGATAGTCAATACCTTTTCCCAAAGGTAGGGGAGTCTAAAACTAGAGGGCACAGGTTTAAGGTGAGAGGGGAGAGATACAAACTTGTCCAGAGGGGCAATTTTTTCACACAGAGGGTGGTGAGTGTCTGGAACGAGCTGCCAGAGGTAGTAGTCGAGGTGGGTACAATTTTATCTTTTAAAAAGCATTTAGACAGTTACATGGGTAAGATGGGTACAGAGGGATATGGGCCAAATGCGGGCAATTAGGACTAGCTTCGGGGTTTTAAAAAAAAAGGGTGGCATGGACAAGTTGGGCCGAAGGGCCTGTTTCCGTGCTGTAAACCTCTATGACTCTATGATTCTATGTCCATTCAAAAGTCTGACAGCAGCAGGGAAGAAGCTATTTTTGAGTCGGTCGGTACGTGACCTCAGACTTTTGTATCTTTTTCCCGACGGAAGAAGGTGGAAGAGAGAATGTCCGGGGTGCGTGGGGGGGGTCCTTGATTCTGCTGGCTGCTTTTCCCCGAGGCAGTGGGAAGTGTAGACAGAGTCAATGGATGGGAGGCTGGTTTGCGTGATGGGACTGAGTCCTGACTTGTGTCCTTGGTGGACAGGCTTCGGGGGGAGTCAGGAGGTGAGTTATTCACCGCAGTATCCCTAGCCTCTGACCTGCTCTTGTAGTCACTGTGTTTATGTGGTGAGTCCAGTTGAGTTCCTGGTCAATGGGAACCCCAAGGATGTTGACAGTGGGGGATTCACTGATGGGAACACCATTGAATGTCAAGGGGCGGTGGTTAGAGTGTCTCTTATTGGTGACCAAAAAGATATAGGGGCAGAATTAGCCCATCGAGTCTGCTCCACCATTCAATCATGGCTGATATTTTTCTCATCCCCATTCTCCTGCCTTTTCCCCATAACCCCTGATCCCCTTATTAATCAAGAACCTATCTATCTCTGTCTTAAAGACACTCAATGACCCGGCCTCCACAGCCTTCTGTGGCAAAGAGTTCCACAGATTCCCCACCCTCTGGGTGGAGAAGTTCCTCCTCATCTCTGTTTTAAAGGATCGTCCCTTCAGCCTGAGGTTGTGCCCTCTGGTTCTAGTTTTTCCTACTCGTGGAAACATCCTCTCCACGTCCACTCTATCCAGGCCTCGCAGTATCCTGTAAGTTTCAATAAGATCCCCCCTCATCCTTCTAAACTCCATCGAGTACAGACCCAGAGTCCTCAACCGTTCCTCACACGGCAAGCTCTTCATTCCAAGGATCATTCTTGTGAACCTCCTCTGGATCCCCTTCCAAGTAAGAAGTTTAACAACACCAGGTTAAAGTCCAACAGGTTTATTTGGTAGCAAATGCCACTAGCTTTCAGAGCGCTGCTCCTTCGTCAGGTGGAACAAAGAAAGAACAAAGAACAATACAGCACAGGAACAGGCCCTTCGGCCCTCCAAGCCCGCGCCGCTCCCCAGTCCAGGATTGAATCCTGAATCCAGGATCCCCGCCCAATTTTCCAGCCTATCTACATACCAATATCCTATCCACCGAGCTGTCCCTCACAGCTACGATGCTTTGTTCATCACAACCTATTAACTCACTCCCACCCCCCCATTCCAGACCATGTGATCTCCAGGGAGAGGCGAAAACCCAGAGTGAAAAACCCAGGGCCAATATGGGGAAAAAAAATCTGGGAAATTCCTCTCCGACCCCCTGAGGCGATCGAAACGAGTCCAGGAGATCACACTGGCCCTGGTCAGAAAATGCTTCCCAACCCTATTCATTTCCACTTCTGCTTTACGAACACCATCTGAATTCCCTGCCCCCGAGATAGGTTCCCAACTATCCGCAGTCTCGCTCTGTACTGGCACCAGCAAGATGATCATAGAATGAAGCCTTGAAACGAGAAACAAAGAACAATTAGCCCACGCCGCTCCCTGGTCCAAACTAGACCACTCTTTTGTATCCCTCCATTCCCACTCCGTTCATATAGCTGTCTAGATAAGTCTTAAACGTTCCCAGTGGAGTGTAGAAATGCTCACAAACAGGGCATACAGAGACACAAACTCAATTTACAGAATAATGACTGGAATGCAGTCTTTACAGATAATCAAGTCTTAAAGGTACAAACAGTGTGAGTGGAGGAAGCATTAAGCACAGGTTAAAGAGATGTGTATTGTCTCCAGACAGGACAGCCAGTGAGATTCTGCAAGTCCAGACAAGCTGTGGGAGTTACGGATAGTGACCTGGTGTTGTTAAACTTCTGACTGTGTTTACCCCAGTCCAACGCCGGCATCTCCACATCACGATCCCCTTTCCAAGGCCCAGCACATCCTCCCTTAGGTATGGGGCTCAAAACTGCTCTCACTACTCCAAATGGGGCCTGACCAGAGCCTCATACAGCCTCAGCATGGCATTTGTGTGAATGTCACTTTCCATTTGTCAGCCCAAGGGTGTTTCAGCTATGAAGAGAGGCTGGTGAGGCTTGGGTTGCTTTTCTCAGAGCAGAGGAGGCGGAGGGGGGGGGGACTTGTTTGAGGTGTACAAAATGATGAGGGACATAGATAGGGTAGATGCGTCAATGACCAGGGGGCAGTGATTTACGATCAGGAGGAGATTTAGAGGGGATTTGAGGAGAAACCTGTTCACCCAGAGGGTGGTGGGAATCTGGAACTCACTGCCAGAAAGGGTGGGAGAGATGGTAACTCAAACAACAATTCAAACTCAATTAGATGAGCACTTGGAATGCCTCAGCAAACAACGCTACGGAACAAGTGCTGGAAAATGGGATTAGGATATGTACATGATGGCTGGTGCAGGCATGATGAGCCAAAGGGCCTATTTCTCTGGTAGTTTCTGCGCTATTAATTGCTCTCTCAACCTGTCCTGCCAGTGATTTAAGCACATATACACCCGGGTCCCTCTGTTCCTGCATCCTCTTCAGAAATGGACCCTACATTCCATACTGTCTCTCCATGAAACTTCCCATCAAAGTGAATCACTTCCTATTCCTCTACATTCCTCTGCCAGGTATCCACCTATTCCACCACCTTCGGACTTGTACAAATTCTCTCCTCCGAGGAACTTAGAAATCAGCACAGTGGTTGGCACTCCTGCCTCACAGCGCCAGGGACCCGGGTTCGATTCCCGGCCTTCGATCACTGTCTGTGCAGAGTCTGCACGTTCTCCCCGTGTCTGCGTGGGTTTCCTCCGGGTGCTCCGGTTTCCTCCCGCAGTCTAAAGGTGCAGGTTGGGGGGATTGGCCATGCTAAATTGTCCCTTAGTGTTCAAAGATGTGCCGATTGAGTGAATTGGCCATGCTAAATTAGAACATAGAACAGTTCAGCACAGAACAGGCCCTTCGGCCCACGATGTTGTGCCGAGCTTTATCTGAAACCAAGATCAAGCTATCCCACTCCCTATCATCCTGGTGTGCTCCATGTGCCTATCCAATAACCGCTTAAATGTTCCGAAAGTGTCTGACTCCACTATCACTGCAGGCAGTCCATTCCACACCCCAACCACTCTCTGCGTAAAGAACCTACCTCTGATATCCTTCCTATATCTCCCACCATGAACCCTATAGTTATGCCCCCTTGTAATAGCTCCATCCACCCGAGGAAATAGTCTTTGAACGTTCACTCTATCTATCCCCTTCATCATTTTATAAACCTCTATTAAGTCTCCCCTCAGCCTCCTCCGCTCCAGAGAGAACAGCCCTAGCTCCCTCAATCTTTCCTCATAAGACCTACCCTCCAAACCAGGCAGCATCCTGGTAAATCTCCTCTGCACTCTTTCCAGCGCTTCCACATCCTTCTTATAGTGAGGTGACCAGAACTGCACATAATATTCCAAATGTGGTCTCACCAAGGTCCTGTACAGTTGTAGCATAACCCCACGGCTCTTAAACTCCAACCCCCTGTTAATAAAAGCTAACACACTATAGGCCTTCTTCACAGCTCTATCCACTTGAGTGGCAACCTTTAGAGATCTGTGGATATGGACCCCAAGATCTCTGTTCCTCCACAGTCTTCAGAACCCTACCTTTGACTCTGTAATCCACTTTTAAATTAGTCCTACCAAAATGAATCACCTCACATTTATCAGGGTTAAACTCCATTTGCCATTTTTCAGCCCAGCTTTGCATCCTATCTATGTCTCTTTGCAGCCTACAACAGCCCTCCACCTCATCCACTACTCCACCAATCTTGGTGTCATCAGCAAATTGACTGATCCACCCTTCAGCCCCCTCCTCTAAGTCATTAATAAAAATCACAAAGAGCAGAGGACCAAGCACTGATCCCTGTGGCACTCTGCTAGCAACCTGCCTCCAGTCCGAAAATTTTCCATCGACCACCACCCTCTTCTTCGATCAGATAGCCAGTTACCTATCCAATCGGCCAACTTTCCCTCTATCCCACACCTCCTTACTTTCATCATAAGCCGACCATGGGGGACCTTATCAAACGCCTTACTAAAATCCATGTATATGACATCAACTGCCCTACCTTCATCAGCACACTTAGTTACCTCCTCAAAAAATTCAATCAAATTTGTGAGGCGCGACTTGCCCTTCACGAATCCGTGCTGACTATCTTGGATTAATCCGCATCTTTCTAAATGGTCGTAAATCCCATCTCTAAGGACCTTTTCCATCAATTTACCAACCACCGAAGTAAGACTAACCGGTCTATAATTACCAGGGTCATTTCTATTCCCTTTCTTAAACAGAGGAACAACATTCGCCATTCTCCAGTCCTCTGGCACCATCCCCGTGGACAGCGAGGACCCAAAGATCAAAGCCAAAGGCTCTGCAATCTCATCCCTTGCCTCCCAAAGAATCCTAGGATATATTTCATCAGGCCCAGGGGACTTATCGACCTTCAGTTTATTCAAAACTGCCAGTACATCCTCCCTCCGAACATCTATTTCCTCCAGCCTATTAGCCTGTAACACCTTCTCTTCCTCAAAGACATGGCCCCTCTCCTTGGTGAACACTGAAGAAAAGTATTCATTCATCACCTCGCCTATCTCTACTGACTCCATACACAAGTTCCCACTACTGTCCTTGACCGGCCCTAACCTCACCCTGGTCATTCTTTTATTCCTCACATAAGAGTAAAAAGCCTTGGGGCTTTCCTTGGTCTGACCCGCCAAGGACTTCTCATGTCCCCTCCTAGCTCTCCTAAGCCCCTTTTTCAGCTCATTCCTTGCTAACTTGTAACCCTCAATCGAGCCATCTGAACCTTGTTTCCTCATCCCTACATAAGCTTCCCTCTTCCTTTTCACAAGACAGTCCACCTCTTTCGTGAACCATGGTTCCCTCACTCGGCCATTTCCTCCCTGCCTGACAGGGACATACCTATCAAGGACATCCAGTATTTGTTCCTTGAAAAAGTTCCACTTTTCATTCGTGCCTTTCCCTGACAGTTTCTGTTCCCATCTTATGCCCCCTAATTCTTGCCTAATCGCATCATAATGACCTCTCCCCCAATTGTAAACCTTGCCCTGCAATTGTAAATTGCCCCTTAGTGTCCAAAGATGTGCAGATTGGGGGGATTGGCCATGCTAAATTGCCCCCTAGTATCCAAAGAAGTGCAGGTTGGGTGGATTGGTCATGCTAAATTGTCCCTTAGTGTCCAAAGATGTGCAGGTTGGGTGGATTGGCCATGCTAAATTGTCCCTTAGTGTCCAAAGATGTGCAGGTTAGGTGGATTGGCCATGCTAAATTGTCCCTTAGTGTCCAAAGATGTGCAGATTGGGGGGATTGGCCATGCTAAATTGCCCCCTAGTGTCCAAAGATGTGCAGGTTGGGTGGATTGGCCATGCTAAATTGCCCCCTAGTGTCCAAAGATGTGCAGGTTAGGTGGATTGGCCATGATAAATTGTCCCTTAGTGTCCAAAGATGTGCAGGTTAGGTGGATTGGCCATGCTAAATTGTCCCTTAGTGTCCAAAGATGTGCAAGTTAGGGGGATTGGTCATGCTAAATTGTCCCTTAGTGTTCAAAGATGTGCAGGTTGGGTGGATTGGCCATGCTAAATTGTCCCTGAGTGTTCAAAGATGTGCAGGTTGGGTGGATTGGCCATGCTAAATTGCCCCTTCGTGTCCAAAGATGTGTGATTAGGTGGATTGACCATGATAAATGCACAGGTTTATGGAGAGAAAATGGCGGGAAGGGAATGGGTGGGATGCTCGGTCGGAGAGTTGGCGCTGACTCAATGGGCCAAATGGCCTCGTTCTGCCCTGTAGAGTATTCGATGTTTCGGCGCTGAAGTCTTGGCCATTGATCTGGTGAAGCATGAACTCCAGTAATGTTCCTCATCACTCTGCCAACTTGAGTTTTGGAGGGGGGGCGGGGGTTGGTGAAGGAGAGTTACCCAGGGGGATGGGGTGTTGGGTGGGGGGGTGGCTGAGGGAGGGGGAGGCTCACTGCAAGGGGAAATTGGGACTTGTATTGGAGAGAGAGGATGGTTCCATCAAAGCGACAGTCACACTCTGGTGCTCCGCTCCCCCTGCAATCATCCCTCCCTCTTTCAGAACCCTCCCTCCCCTCTCGCTCTCCTTATCCCCTTATCTCCATTGCCCACTGCGACACTCTACCTCTCTCTCGCTGCAGATTACTCGTCAGTGCTTCTCAGGATGGGAAACTGATCGTCTGGGATAGCTACTCGACTAATAAGGTAAGAAATTAAAGTGTGAAACCCGTACCCCAGTGAGAGTCAGTGTGTGTGGAACCCGTACCCCAGTGAGAGTCAGTGTGTGTGGAACCCGTACCCCAGTGAGAGTCAGTGTGTGTGGAACCCGTACCCCAGTGAGAGTCAGTGTGTGTGGAACCCGTACCCCAGTGAGAGTCAGTGTGTGTGGGACCCGTATCCCAGTGAGAGTCAGTGTGTGTGGGACCCGTACCCCAGTGAGAGTCAGTGTGTGTGGGACCCGTACCCCAGTGAGAGTCAGTGTGTGTGGAACCCGTACCCCAGTGAGAGTCAGTGTGTGTGGGGCCCGTATCCCAGTGAGAGTCAGTGTGTGTGGGACCCGTACCCCAGTGAGAGTCAGTGTGTGTGGGACCCGTACCCCAGTGAGAGTCAGTGTGTGTGGAACCCGTACCCCAGTGAGAGTCAGTGTGTGTGGGATCTGTACCCCAGTGAGAGTCAGTGTGTGTGGGACCTGTACCCCAGTGAGAGTCAGTGTGTGTGGGACCCGCACCCCAGTGAGGGTCAGTGTGTGTGGGACCCGCACCCCAGTGAGAGTCAGTGTGTGTGGGACCCGTACCCCAGTGAGAGTCAGTGTGTGTGGGACCCGTACCCCAGTGAGAGTCAGTGTGTGTGGAACCCGTACCCCAGTGAGAGTCAGTGTGTGTGGGACCCGTACCCCAGTGAGAGTCAGTGTGTGTGGGACCCGTACCCCAGTGAGAGTCAATGTGTGTGTGGGACCCGTACCCCAGTGAGAGTCAGTGTGTGTGTGGGACCCGTACCCTAGTGAGAGTCAGTGTGTGAGGGACCCGTACCCCAGTGAGAGTCAGTGTGTGTGGGACCCGTACCCCAGTGAGAGTCAGTGTGTGTGGGACCCGTACCCCAGTGAGAGTCAGTGTGTGTGGGACCCGTACCCCAGTGAGAGTCAGTGTGTGTGGGACCCGTACCCCAGTGAGAGTCAGTGTGTGTGGGACCCGTACCCCAGTGAGAGTCAGTGTGTGTGGGACCCGTACCCCAGAGAGAGTCAGTGTGTGTGGGACCCGTACCCCAGAGAGAGTCAGTGTGTGTGGGACCCGTACCCCAGTGAGAGTCAGTGTGTGTGGGACCCGTACCCCAGTGAGAGTCAGTGTGTGTGGAACCTGTACCCCAGTGAGAGTCAGTGTGTGTGGAACCCGTACCCCAGTGAGAGTCAGTGTGTGTGGAACCCGTACCCCAGTGAGAGTCAGTGTGTGTGGGACCCGTACCCCAGTGAGAGTCAGTGTGTGTGGGACCCGTACCCCAGTGAGAGTCAGTGTGTGTGGGACCCGTACCCCAGTGAGAGTCAGTGTGTGTGGGACCCGTACCCCAGTGAGAGTCAGTGTGTGTGGGACCCGTACCCCAGTGAGAGTCAGTGTGTGTGGGACCCGTACCCCAGTGAGAGTCAGTGTGTGTGGAACCCGTACCCCAGTGAGAGTCAGTGTGTGTGGGACCCGCACCCCAGTGACATTGAGCAAAATCCTGACCTTTGGTTGTGTGTGCAGGTTAACGCTATCCCCTTGAAGTCCTCGTGGGTGATGACCTGTTGCTATGCGCCCTCTGGGAACTGCGTGGCCTGCGGTGGGTTGGACAACATGTGCTCCATCTACAACCTGAAGACCCGCGAGGGGAACGTCAAAGTCAACCGGGAGTTGGTTGGACACAATGGTAAGGCACTGGGCAGCAAGGAGGGAATGTTCAGGAGAGCCCCAGGCTTCCTTTTTGGGCCTGCCTTCCTCTGATAGGCAACTCTGGGCAGGATTGTGGGAGCAAATTAAGTGGGAATGGCCTCTCAGCTGGGGGATTGGTCCGGTCGGGGCCGAGGGAGAGCCATGCGGGGGCGGGGGGATGTAGGGGAGGGGGGGGTGGGGGGGGAGGTGTGGGCGGTCAATCTTCACCCTTGACCTTCGCCCTCTCTTCGCCGCCGCTAAGGAACGCTCTCTTCTCATCTCCTAGGTTACCTCTCCTGCTGCCGCTTCCTGAACGATAACGAGATCATCACCAGTTCGGGTGACACCACCTGGTGAGTGCCAACGTCCGGGAGTCGCCGGGGGGGTGGGAGTAGGCCGGAGGCAGGCTGCTAGGCCCAAACTAGGCCCCAAACTCCCAAATGGGATGCGTCAAGGCGGGAAGCGAGCTTCCGGACCTCAGGCCTTCTCCTTAGTGGATAGTTCTAGGTGCTCTCCCTCTTTCTCCCCACATCTTTCTAGTTTCTCCCGAGAGGTTTTTTCGGGCATCTTCAAAGCATTGCCAGACTGGACCTGCAGTTATATTAAGCCTTGGTTAGGCCGCATTTGGAGTATCGCGTGCAGTCCTGGTCGCCACACTACCAGAAGGACGCGGAAGCTTTGGAGAGAGAGTGTAAAGAAGGTGGGCGGCACGGTGGCACAGTGCTTAGCACTGCTGCCTCACAGCGCCAGGGACCCGGGTTCCATTCCAGCCTCAGACCACTGTCTGTGTGGAGTCTGCATGTTCTCCCCCCCCCCCCGGGTCTGCGTGGTTTTCCTCCGGGTGCTCCGGTTTCTTCCCGCACTCTAAAGATGTGCGGGTTAGGTTGATTAGCCATGCTAAATTGCCCTTTAGTGTCCCGGGGTGCGTAGGTGTGAGGGATTAGTGGGGTAAATCTGTGGGGTTGTGGGGGTAGGGCCTGGGTGGGATTGTGGTCGGTGCAGGCTCGATGGGCCGAATGGCCTCCTTCTGCACTGTCGGGTTTCTATGGTTCTTTCTCAGGTTCACCAGGATGTTGCCTGCTCTCGAGGGCGTTGGCTGTGAGAAGATGTTAAAGAGACTGGGATTGTTTTTACTGGAAAGATGGAGGCTGAGGGGAGACCTGAGAGAGGTCGACAAAATCCTGAGAGGCATAGACAAGATGGATAGTCAGAGGCTATTTAGAAACATAGAAAAACTGCAGCACAAACTGCTGCAGTTTGAGGCTGTGCCCTCTAGTTCTAGTTTCCTTTCTAAGTGGAAAGAATCTCTCCACCTCCACCCTATCCAGCCCCTTCATTATCTTATAGGTCTCTGTAAGATCCCCCCTCAGCCTTCTAAATTCCAACGAATACAAACCCAAACCCAAATCTTAAACCTATGCCCTCTAGTTTTAGACTCCCCTACCTTTGGGAAAAGATATTGACTGTCTAGATGATCTGTGCCCTTCATTATTTTATAGACCTCTATAAGGTCACCCCTCAGCCTCCTACACTCCAGAGAAAAAAGTCCCAGTCTATCCAGCCTCTCCTTATAACTCAAACCATCAAGTCCCGGTAGCATCCTAGTAAATCTTTTCTGCACTCTTTCTAGTTTAATAATGTCCTTTCTATAATAGGGTGACCAGAACTGTACACAGTATTCCAAGTGTGGCCTTACCAATGTCTTGTACAACTTTAACAAGACGTCCCAACTCCTGTATTCAATGTTCTGACCGATGAAACCAAGCATGCCGAATGCCTTCTTCACCACTCTGTCCACCTGTGACTCCACTTTCAAGGAGCTATGAACATGTGCCCCTAGATCTCTTTGTTCGATGTTTCATTTTTTTTGCACTCTATGTATTGCACTTTTAACTTCGAAGCACAACTGCGCAAAAATAGGAAGGGAAGTGAGGGATATGATCAGAGTAAGTTGTAGTTTAGTTTAGAAGAGGCTGGATGGACCGGAATTTTTTTCCCTGGAGCGTAGAAGGCTTAGGGGTGATTGTGTCGAGGTCTGTAAAACAATGAGGGGCACAGATAAGGTAGATAGTCAACATCATTTCCCAAAGGTAAGGGAGTCTAAAACTAGCGGGCACAGGTTTAAGGTGAGAGGGGAGAGATACAAATGTGTCCAGAGGGGACAACGCTTTTCCACACAGAGGGTGGTGAGTGTCTGGAACGAGCTGCCGGAGGCAGTAGTAGAGGCGGGTACGATTTTGTCTTTTAAAAAGCATTTAGACAGTTACATGGGTACGATGGGTATAGAGGGATATGGGCCAAACGCGGGCAATTGGGACTAATTTAGTGGTTGGAAAAAAGGGTGGCATGGACAAGTTGGGCTGAAGGGCCTGTTTCCATGCTGTAAACCTCTATGACTTAGTGAGGCCCTGATGACTGGCACGGGCTTGGAGGGCCGAAGGACCTGTTCCTGTGCAGTACTTTTCTTTGTTCTTTGTCAAATGTAGGCCAGACCAGGTAAGTACGGCATATTTCCTTCCCTAAAGGACCCCGATGGGTTTTTTGAAGTGTGATTTCATTGTCGAATGTTTAACTCAAATTTCACCATCTGAACTAGGAGCAGGAGTAGGCCGTCTGGCCCCTCGAGCCTGCTCCACCATTCAATAAGATCATGGCTGATCTTTTCGTGGACTCAGCTCCACTTACCCGCCCGCTCACCATAACCCTTAATTCCTTTACTGTTCAATAATCTAGCTATCCTTGCCTTAAAAACATTCAATGAAGTAGCCTCAACTGCTTCACTGGGCAGGGAATCCCACAGATTCACAACCCTTTGTGTGAAGAAGTTCCTCCTCAACTCAGTCCAATATCTGCTTCCCCTTATTTTGAGGCTATGCCCCCGAGTTCTAGTTTCACCCGCCAGTGGAAACAACCTCCCGGCTTCTATCTTATCTATTCCCTTTATAATCTTATATGTTTCTATCAGATCTCCCCTCATTCTTCTGAATTCCAATGAGTGTAGCCCCAGTCTACTCAGTCTCTCCTCATAAGTCAACCCTCTCAACTCCAGAACCAACCTAGTGAATCTCCTCTGCACCCCCTCCAGTGCCAGTATATCCTTTCTCAAGTAAGGAGACCAAAACTGTACACAGTACTCCAGGTGTGGCCTCACCAGCACCTTATACAGCTGCAACATAACCTCGCTGTTTTTAAACTCCATCCCTCTAGTAATGAAGGACAAAATTCCATTTGTCTTCTTAATTACCTGCAAACCAACTCCTTGAGATTCCTGCACAAGGACACCCAGACCTCTCTGCACAGCAGCATGCTGCAATTCTTTACCATTTAAATAATAGTCCATTTTGCTGTTATTCCAACCAAAATGGGTGACTTCACATTTGCCAACATTGTACTCCATCTGCCAGACCCTCGCCTCCTCACTTAGATTCGAGCCCAGATCTTGCCCTGGGGCTCTGGGTTGCTAGTCCAGTGACAGTACCCCTTTGTCACCCCTCCCCTGGGACTGCCGCTGTGGGACGTGCATTGGTTAAGCGCCTGTTTCCCCCCAGAGACTGTCAGCTTTCGCTGACTCACCCTGGCTTTCACCTCCCTTCTATCCCCTCACAACCTCCCTCTGTCCCTCCCTCTTTGCTCCCGGCACTCGGAGGAGAGGGATGTCTCGATGAGTCAGTTACTCCAGTCACTGGCGAGGTTGGATTTTCGATATCGGGGGGGAGGATTGACGGGCAAGCTCTCAAGAGGGGGTGGGGGGGAAACTTAATTCGAAATGTTTACAATTCTGAAAGATAAAGTGGTTTGAGAGAGGAAGTTTCCTTTTTAAAATTCATAGAATGTCTACAGTGCAGAAGGGTCACAGTTTTTTTTTTAACTGGTCGGTGCAACATCGTGGGCCGAAGGGCCTGTTCTGCGCTGTAATGTTCTATGTTCTATGTTCTATGTTCTATTCGGCCCAACAAGCCTGCACCGACCACAATCCCACCCTATCCCCGTAACCACACGTATTTACCCTCCTAATTCCCCTGACACTAAGGGCGATTTAGCATGGCCAATCCACCCAACTGACCCGTCTTTGGACACTAAGGGGCAATTTAGCATGGCCAATCCACCCAGCTGACCCGTCTTTGGACACTAAGGGGCAATTTAGCATGGCCAATCCACCCAGCTGACCCGTCTTTGGACACTAAGGGGCAATTTAGCATGGCCAATCCACCCAGCTGACCCGTCTTTGGACACTAAGGGGCAATTTAGCACGGCCAATCCACCTAAACTACACATCTTTGGATACGAAGGGGCAATTTAGCATGGCCAATCCACCTAAACTACACATCTTTGGATACGAAGGGGCAATATAGCTTGGCCAATCCACCTAAACTACACATCTTTGGATACGAAGGGGCAATTTAGCATGGCCAATCCACCCAACCGACCCGTCTTTGGACACTAAGGGGCAATTTAGCATGGCCAATCCACCCAACCTGCACATCTTTGGATACGAAGGGGCAATTTAGCTTGGCCAATCCACCTAAACTACACATCTTTGGATACGAAGGGGCAATTTAGCATGGCCAATCCACCTAAACTACACATCTTTGGATACGAAGGGGCAATTTAGCTTGGCCAATCCACCTAAACTACACATCTTTGGATACGAAGGGACAATTTAGCATGGCCAATCCACCCAACGGACCCGTCTTTGGACACTAAGGGGCAATTTAGCATGGCCAATCCACCCAACCGACCCATCTTTGGACACTAAGGGGCAATTTAGCATGGCCAATCCACCTAACCCGCACATCTTTGGACACTAAGGGACAATTTAGCATGGCCAATCCACCCAATCTGCACATCTTTCAGACTGTGGGAGGAAACCGGAGCACCCGGAGGAAACCCACGCAGACACGGGGAGAATGTGCAGACTCCGCACAGACAGTGACCCGAGCCGGGAATCGAACCCGGGTCACTGGCGCTGTGAGGCAGCAGTGCTAACCACTGTGTCAGAGTGCGGGGAAGGGCAGAACAAGAGGGTCATCAATAACAGAGAAACATTGAAGAAACATAGAATCATAGAAGATAGGAGGAGGAGGCCATTCGGCCCTTTGAGCCTGCTCCGCCATTCATTACGATCATGGCTGATCATCCAACTCAATCGCCCAATCCTGCTTTCTCCCCATAAACTTTGACCCCGTTCGCCCCAAGTGCTCTATCCAGCCGCCTCTTGAATACATTGCCAATAAAAGAAATGTCTTTACTTGGAGGGCGGGGAGAATGCGGAAATGCATTCCCACAGGGAGTGCGTGTTTTTTATTCATTCGTTGGACATGGGTGTCGCTGGCTGGCCAGCATTTATTGCCCATCCCTCATTGCCCTTGAGAAGGTGGTGGTGAGCTGCCATCTTGAATCGCTGCAGTCCATGTTCTGTGGGTTGACCCACAATGCCGTTTGGGAGGGTATTCTTGGATTTTGACCAAGCGACTGCGAAGGAATGACACTACATTTCCAAGTCAGGATGGCGAGTGGCTTGGAGGGGAACTTGCAGTTGGTGGTGTTCCCATGTAACTGCTGCCATGTCATCATAGAATCCCTACAGTACAGAAAGAGGCCATTTGGCCCATCGAGTCTGCACCGACCACAATCCCACCCAGGCCCTACCCCCATATCCCTACATATTTTACCCACGAATCCCTCTAACCTACACATCTCAGGACACTAAGGGCAATTTTAGCAAGGCCAATCAACCTAACCCGCACATCTTTGGACTGTGGGAGGAAACCGGAGCACCCGGAGGAAACCCACGCAGACACGAGGAGAATGTGTCTCAAGAAGGGGAACAGGGATAGCCCAGGAAATTACCGACCGGTGAGTCTAACCTCAGTGGTTGGTAAGTTGATGGAGAAGATCCTGAGGGACAGGATTTATGAAAATTTAGAGAAGTTTAGTATGCTCAAAAGTAGTCAGCACGGCTTTGTCAAAGGCAAATCGTGCCTTACGAGCCTGGCGGAATTCTTTGAAAATGTGACTAAACACATTGACGAAGGAAAAGCGGTAGATGTGGTTTACATGGACTTCAGCAAGGCGTTCAATAAGGTCCCCCATGCAAGGCTTCTCGAGAAAGTGAGAGGGCATGGGATCCAAGGGGCTGTTGTCTTGTGGATTCAGAACTGGCTTGCCTGCAGAAGGCAGAGAGTGGTTGTAGATGGGTCTTTTTCTGAATGGAGGTCGGTCATCAGTGGAGTGCCCCAGGGATCTGTTCTGGGACCCTTGCTGTTTGTCATTTTCATAAATGACCTGGATGAGGAAGTGGAGGGATGGGTTGGTAAGTTTGCCAACGACACGAAGTTTGGTGGGTTTGTGGATAGATTGGAGGGATGTCATAAGCTGCAGCGTGACATAGATAGGATGCAAGACTGGGCAGAGAAGTGGCAGATGGACTTCAACCCGGATAAATGTGTAATGGTCCATTTTGGCGGGTCAAATGGGATGAAGGAGTATAATATCAAGGGTAAGACTCTTAGCAGTGTAGAGAATCAGAAGGAACTTGGGATCCAGGTCTATAGGACTCTTAAATCGGCCTCGCAGGTAGAGGAGGTGGTGAAGAAGGCGTATGGTGTGCTGGCCTTCATCAATCGAGAGATTGAGTTTAGGAGTCCGGGGATAATGATGCAGCTTTATAAGACCCTCGTCAGACCCCACTTGGAACAAAGAACAAAGAACAATACAGCACAGGAAACAGGCCCTTCGGCCCTCCAAGCCTGTGCCGCTCCTTGGTCCAACTAGACCAATCGTTTGTATCCCTCCATTCCCAGGCTGCTCATGTGACTATCCAGGTAAGTCTTAAACGATGTCAGTGTGCCTGCCTCCACCACCCTACTTGGCAGCGCATTCCAGGCCCCCACCACCCTCTGTGTAAAAAACATCCCTCTAATATCTGAGTTATACTTCGCCCCTCTCAGCTTGAGCCCGTGACCCCTCGTGATCGTAGTACTGTGTACGGAGTACAGTGCTCAGTTCTGGTTGCCTCATTACAGGAAGGATGTAGAAATTATTGAAAGGGTGCAGAGAAGATTTACAAAGATGTTGCCTGGATTGGGTGGCATGCCTTATGAGGATAGGCTGAGGGAGCTCGGTCTTTTCTCCTTGGAGAGACGAAGGATGAGAGGCGACCTGATAGAGGTGTACAAGATGTTGAGAGGTATTGATAGAGTGGATTCTCAGAGGCTTTTTCCCAGGGTGGAAATGGCTGCTACGAGAGGACACAGGTTTAAGGTGCTGGGGGGTAGGTACAGAGGAGATGTCAGGGGTAAGTTTTTCACTCAGAGGGTGGTGGGCGAGTGGAATCGGCTGCCGTCAATGGTGGTGGAGGCAAACTCGATAGGGTCTTTTAAGAGACTTCTGGATGAGTACATGGGACTGAATAGGATTGAGGGTTATAGGTAGGCCTATATATAGGCCTAGGTAGGTAGGGACATGACTTGTGGGCCGAAGGGCCTGTTTGTGCTGTAGTTTTTCTATGTTCTAATGTGCAAACTCCACACAGACAGTGACCCGAGCCGGGAATTGAACCCAGGTCCCTGGAGCTGTGAAGCAGCAGTGCTAACCACTGCGCTACCGTGCCACCCATGTCCTTCTGGATCATAGAATCCTGCAGTGCAGAAGGAGGCCATTTGGCCCATCGAGTCTGCACTGAGGGTTTAAGGATGATAGGTTTTTGAGGCAATAATCCCACCAGACCCTTTCCACATAACCCCATGCATTTACACTGGCGAGTCCCCGTGACACCAAGGGACAATTTAGCATGGCCAATCGACCTAACGTGCACATCTTTGGACACTAAGATGGAAGCGATCGTGGGTTTGGAAGGGGCTGTCTAAGGATCTTTGGTGAGTTGCTGCAGTGCATCTTGTAGATGGTACACACTGCTGCTACTGAGCGTAGGTGGTGGAGGGAGCGAATGTTTGTCCTGGATGGTGTCAAGCTTCTTGAGTGTTGTTGGGAGCCGCACCCATCCAGGCAAGTGGGGAGTATCCCATCACACTCCCAACTTGTGTCTTTATAGATGGTGGGACAGGCTTTGTGGGAATCAGGAGGCGAGTTACCCTCTGGAGAATTTGTAGCCTTTGACCTGCACTGGTAGTCTGTGATTATGTGACGCGTCCAGTTGAGTTGGGGGCAGATGGCATCGATATGTTTAGGCGGAAGTGGCAGAAGGGGATGAGGGTTTAAGGATGATAGGTTTTTGAGGGCAGAGATTTGAGTGCAGTGTTGCATAATGTTGTCCTTAGCCGATACCCCACAGAGGTGGGAATTTTCTAGATCCATCCCATGCCCCGCTGGACACAACGGGACACCCCTCAGGCGGCAATGCAATGGGAGGTCACCATGTCACACTAATGCCTGGTCCACCATCTCCTACTCTCCCACACCCTCACCCCATCCCGCACACCCCGGGAACCTCTCTCTCTGACAGCATCCTCTGGGACATCGAGACGGGGCGCGAAAAGACCGCCTTCGTGGGACACAGTGGCGACGTGATGAGTCTGGCCGTCTCTCCCGACTTCTCCCTCTTTATCTCGGGAGCCTGTGACGACACGGCAAAACTCTGGGATATCCGGCAAGCGGAATGTCGCCAAACCTTCCTGGGACACGAGTCAGATATCAACGCAATCTGTGTGAGTGCCAGCAAGGATCCTCTGGATTAGATTCCAGTCTGTAACTCACTCCCGGGTATCTGTTATTCTATATATAAACCACCCCAACCCCTCGATTAGATTCCAGTCTGGAACTCACTCCCGGGTATCTGTTATTCTATATACAAACCACCCCGAACCCTCGATTAGATTCCAGTCTGTAACTCACTCCCGGGTATCTGTTATTCTATATATAAACCACCCCGAACCCCTCGATTAGATTCCAGTCTGTAACTCACTCCCGGGTATCTGTTATTCTATATATAAATCACCCCGAACCCCTCGATTAGATTCCAGTCTGTAACTCACTCCCGGGTATCTGTTACTCTATATATAAACCACCCCGAACCCCTCGATTAGATTCCAGTCTGTAACTCACTTCCGGGTATCTGTTACTCTATATATATAAACCACCCCGAACCCCTCGATTAGATTCCAGTCTGTAACTCACTCCCGGGTATCTGTTATTCTATATATAAACCACCCCGACCCACTCGATTAGATTCCAGTCTGTTACTCACTCCCGGGTATCTGTTATTCTATATATAAACCACCCCGAACCCCTCGATTAGATTCCAGTCTGTAACTCACTCCCGGGTATCTGTTATTCTATATATAAACCACCCCGAACCCCTCGATTAGATTCCAGTCTGTAACTCACTCCCGGGTATCTGTTATTCTATATATAAACCACCCCGAACCCCTCGATTAGATTCCAGTCTGTAACTCACTCCCGGGTATCTGTTATTCTATATATAAACCACCCTGAACCCCTCGATTAGATTCCAGTCTGTAACTCACTCCCGGGTATCTGTTATTCTATATATAAACCACCCCGAACCCCTCGATTAGATTCCAGTCTGTAACTCACTCCCGGGTATCTGTTATTCTATATATAAACCACCCCGAACCCCTCGATTAGATTCCAGTCTGTAACTCACTCCCGGGTATCTGTTATTCTATATATAAACCACCCCGAACCCCTCGATTAGATTCCAGTCTGTAACTCACCCCCGGGTATCTGTTATTCTATATATAAACCACCCCGAACCCCTCCATTAGATTCCAGTCTGTAACTCACTCCCGGGTATCTGTTATTCTATATATAAACCACCCTGAACCCCTCGATTAGATTCCAGTCTGTAACTCACTCCCGGGTATCTGTTATTCTATATATAAACCACCCTGAACACCTCGATTAGATTCCAGTCTGTAACTCACTCCCGGGTATCTGTTATTCTATATATATAAACCACCCCGAACCCCTCGATTAGATTCCAGTCTGTAACTCACTCCCGGGTATCTGTTATTCTATATATAAACCACCCCGAACCCCTCGATTAGATTCCAGTCTGTAACTCACTCCCGGGTATCTGTTATTCTATATATAAACCACCCCGAACCCCTCGATTAGATTCCAGTCTGTAACTCACTCCCGGGTGTCTGTTATTCTATATATAAACCACCCCGAACCCCTCGATTAGATTCCAGTCTGGAACTCACTCCCGGGTATCTGTTATTCTATATACAAACCACCCCGAACCCTCGATTAGATTCCAGTCTGTAACTCACTCCCGGGTATCTGTTATTCTATATATAAACCACCCCGAACCCCTCGATTAGATTCCAGTCTGTAACTCACTCCCGGGTATCTGTTATTCTATATATAAACCACCCCGACCCCCTCGATTAGATTCCAGTCTGTAACTCACTCCCGGGTATCTGTTATTCTATATATAAACCACCCCAAACCCCTCGATTAGATTCCAGTCTGTAACTCACTCCCGGGTATCTGTTATTCTATATATAAACCACCCCGAACCCCTCGATTAGATTCCAGTCTGTAACTCACTCCCGGGTATCTGTTATTCTATATATAAACCACCCCGACCCCCTCGATTAGATTCCAGTCTGTAACTCACTCCCGGGTATCTGTTATTCTATATATAAACCACCCTGAACCCCTCGATTAGATTCCAGTCTGTAACTCACTCCCGGGTATCTGTTATTCTATATATAAACCACCCCGAACCCCACGATTAGATTCCAGTCTGTAACTCGGGGGGTGTGGGATAACGAGGGAAGGTGCCGGGGAAACGAGGGAGGGAGGGAGGGGGAAATGGTCGAGGGGGCGAGGAGGGAAGGGTCAGAATATGGGAGGGGCGGGGCGATGGAGCGGGCAGTGGAGGGAGAGGGGAACGAGGGGGAGAAACCACGTAGTGGGGAATGAGGGGGGTGGGGGGGTATGAGGGAAGAGGGCGGGGGTTTGGGGGTATGAGGGAAGGGGGCGGGGGGGTGGGGGGGTATGAGGGAAGAGGGCGGGGGTTTGGGGGTATGAGGGAAGAGGGCGGGGGGGTGGAGGGGTATGTGGGAAGAGGGGCGGGGGGATGGGGGGGAAGTGAGGGAAGAGGGGTGGGGGTGGAGGGGTTTGTGGGAAGAGGGACGGGGCGTATGAGGGAAGAGGGGCGGGGGGACGGGGGGTATGAGGGAAGAGGGGCGGGGGGACGGGGGGGTATGAGGGAAGAGGGGCGGGGGGACGGCGGGGTATGAGGGAAGAGGGGCGGGGGGACGGGGGGGTATGAGGGAAGAGGGGCGGGGGGGTGGGGGGTATGAGGGAAGAGGGGTGGGGGGGACGGGGGGTATGAGGGAAGAGGGGCGGGGGGACGGGGGGGTATGAGGGAAGAGGGGCGGGGGGGTGGGGGGTATGAGGGAAGAGGGGTTGGGGGGTGGAGGGTATGAGGGAAGAGGGGTGGGGGGGACGGGGGGTATGAGGGAAGAGGGGTGGGGGGGTGGGGTGGTATGAGGGAAGGGGGCGGGGCGACGGGGGGGGTATGAGGGAAGGGGGCGGGGCGACGGGGGGGGTATGAGGGAAGAGGGGTGGGGGGTATGAGGGAAGAGGGGTGGGGGGGTGGAGGGGTATGAGGGAAGAGGGGCGGGGGGACGGGGGATTTGGGGGAAGAGGGGCGGGGGGGTGGAGGGGTATGAGGGAAGAGGGGCGGGGGGACGGGGGGTTTGAGGGAAGATGGGCGGGGGGTGGGGGGGTTTGAGGGAAGAGGGGCGGGGGGGTTTGAGGGAAGAGGGGCGGGGGGACGGGGGGGAATGAAGGAAGAGGGGCGGCGGGTGGAGGGGTATGAGGGAAGAGGGGCGGGGGGACGGGGGGTATGAGGGAAGAGTGGTGGGGGGGTGGAGGGGTATGAGGGAAGAGGGGCGGGGGGACGGGGGGTATGAGGGAAGAGGGACGGGGGTTGGGGGGGTTTGAGGGAAGAGGGGCGGGGGGACGGGGGGGTATGAGGGAAGATTGGCGGGGGGGTGGGGGGTTTTGAGGAGAGGGGCGGGGGGGTGGGGGGGTTTGAGGGAAGATGGGCGGGGGGGTGGGGGGGTTTGAGGGAAGAGGGGCGGGGGGGTGGGGGGGTTTGAGGGAAGGGGGCGGGGGGTGGGGGGGTTTGAGGGAAGAGGGGTGGGGAGGTGGAGGGGTATGAGGGAAGAGGGCCAGGGGGTATGAGGGAAGAGGGGCGGGGGGACGGGGGGTATGAGGGAAGAGGGGCGGGGGGACGGGGGGTATGAGGGAAGAGGGGTGGGGGGACGGGGGTTATGAGGGAAGACGGGCGGGGGGTGGAGGGGTATGAGGGAAGAGGGGTGGGGGGGACGGGGGGGGTATGAGGGAAGAGGGGCGGGGGTTGGGGGGTTATGAGGGAAGAGGGGCGGGGGGTGTGGGAGTATGAGGGAAGAGGGGCGGGGGGACGGGGAGGTATGAGGGAAGAGGGGTGGGGTGTATGAGGGAAGAGGGGTGGGGGGACGGGGGTATGAGGGAAGAGGAGCGGGGGACGGAGGGGTATGAGGGAAGAGGGGCGGGGGGACGGGGGGTATGAGGGAAGAGGGGTGGGGAACGGGGGGTATGAGGGAAGAGGTGCGGGGGGGTGGGGGGGTTTGAGGGAAGAGGGGCGGGGAACGGGGGGTATGAGGGAAGAGGTGCGGGGGGGTGGGGGGGTTTGAGGGAAGAGGGGCGGGGGGGTGGGGGGGTATGAGGGAAGAGGGACGGGGGGTGGGGGGGTTTGAGGGAAGAGGGGTGGGGGGACGGGGGGTATGAGGGAAGAGGGGTGGGGGGGTGGGGTGGTATGAGGGAAGGGGGCGGGGCGACGGGGGGGGTATGAGGGAAGGGGACGGGGCGACGGGGGGGGGTATGAGGGAAGAGGGGTGGGGGGTATGAGGGAAGAGGGGTGGGGGGGTGGAGGGGTATGAGGGAAGAGGGGCGGGGGGACGGGGGATTTGGGGGAAGAGGGGCGGGGGGGTGGAGGGGTATGAGGGAAGAGGGGCGGGGGGACGGGGGGTTTGAGGGAAGATGGGCGGGGGGTGGGGGGGTTTGAGGGAAGAGGGGCGGGGGATTTGAGGGAAGAGGGCGGGGGGACGGGGGGGAATGAAGGAAGAGGGGCGGCGGGTGGAGGGGTATGAGGGAAGAGGGGCGGGGGGACGGGGGGTATGAGGGAAGAGTGGTGGGGGGGTGGAGGGGTATGAGGGAAGAGGGGCGGGGGGACGGGGGGTATGAGGGAAGAGGGACGGGGGTTGGGGGGTTTGAGGGAAGAGGGGCGGGGGGACGGGGGGGTATGAGGGAAGATTGGCGGGGGGGTGGGGGGTTTTGAGGAGAGGGGCGGGGGGGTGGGGGGGTTTGAGGGAAGATGGGCGGGGGGGTGGGGGGGTTTGAGGGAAGAGGGGCGGGGGGGTTTGAGGGAAGAGGGGCGGGGGGGTGGGGGGGTTTGAGGGAAGGGGGCGGGGGGTGGGGGGGTTTGAGGGAAGAGGGGTGGGAGGTGGAGGGGTATGAGGGAAGAGGGCCAGGGGGTATGAGGGAAGAGGGGCGGGGGGACGGGGGGTATGAGGGAAGAGGGGCGGGGGGACGGGGGGTATGAGGGAAGAGGGGTGGGGGGACGGGGGTTATGAGGGAAGACGGGCGGGGGGTGGAGGGGTATGAGGGAAGAGGGGTGGGGGGGACGGGGGGGTATGAGGGAAGAGGGGCGGGGGTTGGGGGGGTATGAGGGAAGAGGGGCGGGGGGTGTGGGAGTATGAGGGAAGAGGGGCGGGGGGACGGGGAGGTATGAGGGAAGAGGGGTGGGGTGTATGAGGGAAGAGGGGTGGGGGGACGGGGGGTATGAGGGAAGAGGAGCGGGGGACGGAGGGGTATGAGGGAAGAGGGGCGGGGGGAATGAGGGAAGAGGGGTGGGGAACGGGGGGTATGAGGGAAGAGGTGCGGGGGGGTGGGGGGGTTTGAGGGAAGAGGGGCGGGGAACGGGGGGTATGAGGGAAGAGGTGCGGGGGGGTGGGGGGGTTTGAGGGAAGAGGGGCGGGGGGGTGGGGGGGTATGAGGGAAGAGGGACGGGGGGTGGGGGGGTTTGAGGGAAGAGGGGTGGGGGGACGGGGGGTATGAGGGAAGATGGGCGGGGGGTTGGGGGTTTTGCGGAAGAGGGGCGGGGGGGACTGGGGGGTATGAGGGAAGAGGGGTGGGGGACGGGGGGTATGAGGGAAGAGGGGTGGGGGGTTGGAGGGGTATGAGGGAAGAGGGGTGGGGGGGACGGGGGGTATGAGGGAAGAGGGGCGGGGGGACGGGGGGGTATGAGGGAAGAGGAGCGGAGGGTGGGGGTATGAGGGAAGAGGGGCGGAGGGGTGGGGGGGTATGAGGGAAGAGGGGCGGGGGTGGGGGGTTTGAGGGAAGAGGGGCGGGGGGGACGGGCGTTTGAGGGAAGAGGGGCGGGGCGGGGGGGTGGGGGGGTATGAGGGAAGAGGGGCAGGGGGTGGGGTGGTATGAGGGAAGAGGGGCGGGGGGTATGAGGGAAGAGGGGCGGGGGGACGGGGGGGTATGAGGGAAGAGGGGCGGGGGGACGGGGGTTATGAGGGAAGAGGGGCGGGTGTGTGAGGGGGTATGAGGGAAGAGGGGCGGGCGTGTGGGGGGGTATGAGGGAAGAGGGGCGGGGGGACGGGGGTTATGAGGGAAGAGGTGCGGAGGGACGGGGGGGTATGAGGGAAGAGGGGCGGGGGGACGGGGGGGTATGAGGGAAGAGATGCGGGGGGACGGGGGGTATGAGGGAAGAGGGGCGGGGGGGTATGAGGGAAGAGGGGCGGGGGGGTGGGGGGGTATGAGGGAAGAGGGGCGGGGGGACGGGGTGTATGAGGGAAGATGGGCGGGGGGTTGGGGGGTATGAGGGAAGAGGGGTGGGGGGATGGGGGGTTTGAGGGAAGAGGAGGGGTGGGGGGTATGAGGGAAGAGGGGCGGGGGTGACGGGGGGTTTGAGGGAAGATGGGCGGGGGGGTGGGGGGGTTTGAGGGAAGAGGGGTGGGGGGACGGGGGGGTATGAGGGAAGAGGGGCGGGGGACGGGGGGTTTGAGGGAAGAGGGGCGGGGGACGGGGGGTTTGAGGGAAGAGGGGCGGGGGGGTGGGGGGGTATGAGGGAAGAGGGGCGGGGAACAGGGGGGTATGAGGGAAGAGGGGCAGGGGGACGGGGGGTATGAGGGAAGAGGGGCGGGGGGAATGAGGGAAGAGGGGCGGGGGGACGGGGGGTATGAGGGAAGAGTGGCGGGGTGGTATGAGGGAAGAGGGGCGGGGAACAGGGGGGTATGAGGGAAGAGGGGCGGGGGACGGGGGGTATGAGGGAAGAGGGGCAGGGGGACGGGGGGTATGAGGGAAGAGGGGCGGGGGGACGGGGGGTATGAGGGAAGAGGGGCGGGGCTGGTGGAGGGGTATGTGGGAAGAGGGGCGGGGGGATGGGGGGGAAGTGAGGGAAGAGGGGTGGGGGTGGAGGGGTATGAGGGAAGAGGGGCGGGGGGACGGGGGGTATGAGGGAAGAGTGGTGGGGGGGTGGAGGGGTATGAGGGAAGAGGGGCGGGGGGGTGGGGGGGGTATGAGGGAAGAGGGGCGGGGGGGTGGGGGGGGTATGAGGGAAGAGGGGTGGGGGGACGGGGTGTATGAGGGAAGATGGGCGGGGGGTTGGGGGGTATGAGGGAAGAGGGGTGGGGGGATGGGGGGTATGAGGGAAGAGGGGTGGGGGGGTTTGAGGGAAGAGGGGGGGTGGGGGGTATGAGGGAAGAGGGGCGGGGGGGTTTGAGGGAAGGGCGGGGTGACGGGGGGTTTGAGGGAAGATGGGCGGGGGGGTGGGGGGGGTTTGAGGGAAGATGGGCGGGGGGGTGGGGGGGTTTGAGGGAAGAGGGGTGGGGGGACGGGGGGGTATGAGGGAAGAGGGGCGGGGGACGGGGGGTATGAGGGAAGAGAGGCGGGGGGGGTGGGGGGGTATGAGGGAAGAGGGGCGGGGAACAGGGGGGTATCAGGGAAGAGGGGCAGGGGGACGGGGGGTATGAGGGAAGAGGGGCGGGGGGACGGGGGGTATGAG
>NW_027591599.1:0-81360 GCF_964213995.1 Mustelus asterias | reverse complement strand
AAACACTCCCTCTCTGGGCCTGATCTGGAACTTCCTGATTCTGCAACCCTTAATACGTTGCCTGGCAAAATCCTCAGTTTTGAAATTTTCAATTGTCTCTTCAGCCTCAGCAGCTCTTTAGCTGGAAGACTTCCAGATTTCCAGAGAGTTCCAAATTTCTCAGGCGTTCCGATGAAGCGCTTCCCGGTATTAGCCCGGAATGGCCTTGCACTAATTTGAAGACCATTTACCCTTCCTGTCACCGTACCATTAGCCCCTGTCCCTGGGTTAAAACCGTGAGGCTGGATTTTCCATACCTGCCCCCGTGCCATGTTTTCCAGCGGCAAAGGATCCTACACCATTTAGTGTGGCTGCCCCGCCTGCCCGCTGGGGAACCCGTCATGGTAGCGGAGGGGTTGCCTTCAGTGGGAAAGGAGGATCATGGGGCAGCACGGTGGCACAGTGGTTAGCACTGCTGCCTCACAGTGCCAGGAATCCGGGTTCAATTCCTGGCTCGGGTCACTGTCTGTGCGGAGTCTGCACATTCTCCCCGTGTCTGCGTGGGTTTCCTCCGGGTGCTCCGGTTTCCTCCCACACTCCAAAGATGTGCGGGTTAGGTTGATTGGCCATGCTAAATTGCCACTTAGTATCAGGGAGATTAGCAGGATAAATATGTGGAGCTGGGTGGGATTGTGGTCGGTGCAGACTCAATGGGCCGAATGGCCTCCTTCTGCACTGTAGGGATTCTATGATGGCGATGGGAAGGGCCGGAAAATCCGCCCCATTTTTCTCCAGTACTATCCGGTGAGGGCTTTAATGATAAAGGGGGATTAATTTGCTTCTGTACGGCACTCTGGTGGGCAACTTAGGGTTGCTGGTCTAATGACCGTGTCATTACCGGGATATGGGACAGTTAGATACCAGTACTGGACTGGACCGGCTGAATGGATGGCTTGGTAGATTAGAATGGGTGATCCTTACAGATTGTACTGTGGTGCTTTGAAAGAAGGATGGTTAATTGATTTGTCCCAGTGTATCCCGGTGTCCAACGTACATTTCCAAACGATTAAAGCTTCACGTGCCTGTGGGTTGCTGGATGCCACGTGGTTGTCCTCCCCGTTTGGATTCCGTGGATGGTTCTTAATGATGTACAATGTTGCTGGTTTAAGTTGCTCCCCCGTGACGCAGCGAGTAGGCAGGTACTTGAAGCTGATTTCAAACTTTGTTCCGTCCTCTTTCTCAGGCCTCCAAACGTGCCTCCCAAACCTCAGAAAGCCAGGAAATCCAGACCCCGCTCAGAATATAATGCTAAGTTGTTTAATGGGGATTTGGAAACATTCGTCAAGGTACTGGCATAAGACGTGGTGGTGGTGGTGGTGGAGAGCCCTTCCTTCTTCATCGGCCTGAACATAATGCCCCCTGTTCCTCAAGTTTCACCTTTTACTCAGGGTGGGGCACGTTTGGCCATTCTGGGCGTGAAGCTTGCCTGTTTAGATCCAGAAGCTTGAGGAACACCATTATGTTCAATTCTCTCACTGGGGCCCCGTCTCTGTCTCTCGTTTTGTAATCGGCTTCCTCGAGTCAAGAATTGCTTGCTTTCCCAATTGGAGAAACCACAGACTTTGGGAGACGTCATTGTTGAGTTTGATTAAATTGTGAGCAACTCCACCTGCTGCTGCCAATGTGTGCCCACCGCCCCCCCTCCCTCCCCCCCCGCCCCACTCCCCCATACCCTCCCCTAGCTTTTGCTCGACCCCATTGTACAAAAATGAGGTGCGTTTGGACATTGTGGCCGGAATTCTGCCGCCCCAGGAATCGGAGCGGGCGGGAGGGCGAACCATGGAAAGGTTCGTGTGCCCGCACCCCCCATACTCTCCCCAAGCCTTTGCTCAACCTCGTATACAAAAACGAGGTGGATTTGGACATTGTGGCTGGAATTTTGCCGCCCTGCCCGCCACGGGAATCGGAGAGAACCATGGAAAGGTCCGTTGACCTCGGGCAGGATTTTGCAGTTTCGGGACATAAAATCCCACCCTATTTCTTTAAGTTTATTTGTTACTTTCAATTTTATTTATTAGTGTCACACGTAGGCGTACATTAACACTGCAATGAAGTTCCTGTGAAAATCCCCCAGTCGCCACACTCGGGTACACTGAGGGAGAATTTAAGCATGGCCAATCCACCTAACCAGCACGTCTTTCAGACTCTGGGAAGAAACCGGGGCATCCGGAGGAAACCCCACGCAGACAACGTGCAAACTCCGCACAGACAGTGACCCAAGCCGGGAATCGAACCCGGGTCCCTGGCGCTGTGAGGCAGCAGCGTTAACCACCGTGCCGCCCTGATGTTTCCGACGAGCTTTCAGTCAGTGGAGTGACTGCCACCCCTGGTTAAACGCAGATACTGCAAAAGCAATGATGTTCTTGAACTTGAGGAACCCTCCCTCTCTATATTCAAACCTGCTCTGACTGCCTACTCTGTCCTTGATCCGAATATAATGGTTTGTTCCTGTAAACTGAGTCCGGTGGGGGGGATTGTGGGGGCTGATTATTTCTTTAAACCTTCAAAAAAGAAGGCAAGGAAATTGTCCCGCGAGGAGTTCCATTATATTCACCCGGCTGACTGGGGCCCTGGCCTGTACCTTGTATCTGCACTGTATTTGCTGCTGTCTGTCTCACTATTTTCTTTTCGTCCTCCACTCATAACATTGCTTCTAGCAGAGGACGCAGGAACTCTCACGCCAGGAACCAGGTATAGTGCTCTGGAGAAAGCCACCTGGCTTCCCATTATCCACCTGGGGCTTGAAATGCGGCGAATGAGCAAATTATAACCCAGAATGTTTGCATCAGTCCAGTGAGGAGGGTTGTGGGAGACGTTACACAATTGAATTCTGTTCTGTTGAGAAGAGGGAAGTCCTGAAATAGTTCAAAGTAGGGTGGGAAGAGGCATCTATGGAGCATAAATACTGGTACAGACTAGATGGGCCAAATAGTCCCTTTCTGTGCTGCAGGTTCTCATAGAAAGAAGTTTAACAACACCAGGTTAAAGTCCAACAGGTTTATTTGGTAGCAAAAGCCACACAAGCCACACACTACCAAATAAACCTGTTGGACTTTAACCTGGTGTTGTTAAACTTCTTACTGTGTTTACCCCAGTCCAACGCCGGCATCTCCACATCATGGTTCTCATAGAGCCATTGAATCCTACAGTGCAGGAGGCCATTCGGCCCATCGAGTCTGCACTTGCCCTATCCCCATAACCCCATAGGTGGCCCTATCCCACCTAGTCCCTATCCCTATAACCCCATGCATTTACCCTAGCTAGTCCCCCTGACACTACAGGGCAATTTAGCCTGGTCAATCCACCTAACCCGCACATGTTCGGACAGTCTTTCTTTTCTATGGAAAAGTGCAACGTGGATTTTCTGCGTCCTCCATGTTGTAGAGACAGAATGATAAGTGTGGGAGGCGAAGGGTTTCTTATGGTTGAAGCAAGTCTAACGTTGACTTGTTCTCTCAGCGCTTGCGGTAACAGCAATGTTATTGTCCCCACGGTTTAGCCACCTTGTCCATGAAATGGATACACTTGATCAAGAGCTAAGCAATTGAAGGGATGGATCCTTGTCAGGGAAACCAGGAGAAAATCTATACGTCAAACTTCATATTGGTTCAGGCAATGGCCCAATTTTCAATTCCGAAAACTCCAACTTGTTAAAAACAGTTTTTCCACTTCGTAGAATCATAGAATCCCTACAGTGCAGAAGGAGGTCATTCAGCCCATCGAGTCTGCGCCGACCACAATCCCACCCAGGCCCTATTCCCATAACTCCATGTAATTACCCTAGCTAGTCCCCCTGATACTGACGGGCAACTTGGCGTGGCCAATCCACCTAAAAGTAAAGGCACAAGACGTTGTGGCACATTCCTCTTCAACACCTGTTTAAGATGCTTGAGGGTAGGATTGCCGCACAAGAAATATTTAAATGAAAATACTCGTACTGCGGCTGCCGCAAATCTGAAATTGAGAACAGAAGATGTTGGAAAGCGTTCGGCTGGTCGGGCAGCCTCTGTGGAGAGAGAAACCGTGGTCAGGTCTCCAGGCGAGGTCACTTTGTCAGATTAAAGTTTTACAAAGTTGGGGGGTGGCCATTCGTTACCAAGTGGAGCTGAAAGGAATTAGAAAATTGTCCCCAATCACAGGACTCTTGCAAACATTTGACTTTTTACTGAGCTTAATTTTCCTACTTGCATTGCTTCTCTTATTAACAAGACTTCTAACCCAAACTTATCTGCGAGTTAAGCCAAATAAAAGCGATATCTGGTATCTCATGCTTTTTCGGAAGACAACTATTTGAAGTGCACTTTTTCAAGAAGCCTTGGTCTACAGAGTTGGGCAGGCGGTGGCCTAGTGGTATTATCGTTAGGCTATTAATCCCGAAACTCAGTTAACATCCCAGGGACCCGGTTCAAATCCCGCCACGGCAGCTGGTAGAATTTGAATTCAATAAAAAAAAATCTGGAATTAAGAGTCTACTGATGACCATGAAACCATTGTCGATTGTCGGAAAAACCCATTCGGTTCATGAAATATCCTTTAGAAACATAGATGATAGGAGCAGGAGGCGGCCATTTGGCCCTTTGAGCCTGCCCCGCCATTCATTACGACAGTGGCTGATTGTCCAACTCAATAGTCTAATCCTGCTTTCTCCCCATAACCTTTAATCCCATTCGCCCCAAGTGCTATATCCAGTTGCCTCTTGAATACATTCAATGTTTTGGTATCAACTACTTCCTGTGGTAATGAATTCCACAGGCTCACCACTCTTTGGGTGAAGAAATGTCTCCTCAACTCCGAGGGCAATAAATCCTGGCCAGCCAGCGACGCCCATGTCCCACGAATGAATTTTTAAAAAGTTCATCAAGGAGATTGATGAGACTGAGATTTTATTTTACAATTGTCATTCCGACATTTATTGCCACAAGGCATCTTTTGTTATTTGCCTATCCCACTTGGTCCTGCCCACCCCATAGAGTGCTCCAGCCGTGAGAGTGCGCAGTTGTGTCTCTCTCCTTTGCAGCCCTGTGCCAGTCATGCAGCGGGTCAGCCTGGGGCCACCCCTCTCTGTGCCTCTTTAGCCTCGGGCACGCTGAAGAATCTCAGCAGCCCCTCTTTTTAAAAAAAAAGTGAAGTGACCCATTCTTATCGAGCATGTGCCAAGCGGGCAAGTGTGCACCAACACCCCGTGACTACATTAAGTAGTCTCACAACACCAGGTTAAAGTCCAACAGGTTTATTTGGTAGCACAAGCTTTCGGACCACTGCTCCCTCATCAGGTGAGATGCCCGGGTATCATGGCATTTGGCTCAGAAAATCTGAGTCTTTGCTCCTCGACTGTCCAGGATAAAGTGCCTCATTTAGAGGAACCCAAATCAAATGGAAATTGTGCATTTCTGCAGAGAGGGTGTTCAACATCCATGGACGTTGTCCGTCCAATGACTCGAATCTACCTGAGAAACCAGAAATCAATATAATCTGTCCCAGTTTGTGTGACGTATGGGGAGCAGACAGGATGTTCTGCAATCAGACCTTATCTTTATAGAGAATTACAATCTCCTTAAACCTTCCTTTTCCAGGACTCTGGACAAGCCATTCCTTTAATTGTGGAAAGTTGCGTTCGATTTATCAACCTGTACGGTAAGTTACTGCTTAGTTCTCCCTCCCTGCAAACACACATACTTTCCCTCGAGGGAGTGAAATGAAGGTTTGCTAGGCTGGTTCCGAGGATGAGGAGATGATCTGATGAGGAGAGGTTGAGTGAACTAGACCGCTATCCCCCAAGAGTTTGGAAGAAAGAGAGGTGAACTGATTGAAACAGATGACTCTCAGGGCTGAGAAAATGGTTGGATAATCTATTTATTTATTATTATTAAAGTTTATTTATTATTAGTGTCCCAAGTAGGCTTACATTAACACGGCAATGAAGTTACTGTGAAAATCCCCTAGTCGCCACACTCTGGCGCCTGTTTGGGTACAGTGAGGGAGAATTTAGCATAGCCAATGCACCTAACCAGCACACCTTTCAGACTATTGGAGGAAACCAGAGCACCCGGAGGAAACCCACGCAGGCACGAGAAGAATGTGCAGTGACCCAAGCTGGGAATCAAACCCGGGTCTTTGGCGCTGTGAGGCAACAGTGCTAACCACTGCACCACCGTGTCACCCATAGAACACTAGGTCACAGTCTCAGGGTCGGGTGTGGAACATTTTGCACAGAGATGAGCAGAAGTTTCTTCACTGGGGGAAGGTGAACCTTTGGAATTCTCTATCACTGGAGGCTGGTTGTTGAGTCCATTCAAAAATCAGATCCATAGATTTTAGGCTTGGAGGGAAATTAAGGGATGACGGAGTGAGGGAATGAGGATCTGAGGGAGAGCAGCCATGGGGGGATTTTCCACTCCTGTTTTCGGGGAGGGGGCAGAGAATGGGGCAGAGAATCGTGGAGAGTACCAAAACGGCTTTTAATCCGGTGGGATTTCCCCAATCGAGTGTCCCTGCCACCTACCAATGACGTAACTTTCAAAGTTGGGATTCTAGTTTACATCTATTTAACGATGAATCGTAGAATCCTACAGAGCAGAAGGAGGCCATTTGGCCCTTCGAGTCTGCACCGACCACAATTCCACCCAGGCCTTATCCCCATAACCCTATGCATTTACCCTAGCTAGTCCCCCTGACACTAAGGGGCAATTTAGCATGGCTGACCCACCTAACCTACACATCTTTCGGACTGTGGGAGGAAACCGGCGCACCCAGAGGAAACCCACGCAGACATGGGGAGAATGTGCAAACTCCACACAGACAGTGACCCAAGCCGGGAATCGAACCCGTGTCCCTGGCGCTGTGAGGCAGCAGTGCTAACCACTGTGCCACGCTGAAGAATAATATTTACGCCGTACTTCTGACCTTGGCGGATTGAACCCACCAGAGAGCGCGGAGGTGAGTACAGCCCCCCGGCAGGGAGGAGGGTCATAACCCGTGGGACAAATAATGGCAAAATTCCGCCCGTGGTTTTTTTTTATTGAGTGGCAAGAGCAGGCTTGAAGGGGGAAATAGCCCAATGATGCCCGTGTTTCGGATTGTTCTCTTAGTGTACTCACCAAGTTACCGGTCCTATTCTTTATCGCTGACTCAGTGATATTGTTCCCCTTGCATTAGCCACAATTGGACAACATTTTCATTTCTCTCTCCGCCCGTCCTCTGCAGGCCTTCAACACCAGGGCATCTTCCGAGTTCCTGGATCACAGGCAGAAGTCAACGATATCAAAAATTCCTTTGAACGAGGTGAGAAAGTGTGAGTGATTCAGTGCAAGGCGGTGCATTAGCAACCATCTATCCACATCCTATTTAGCAGGGGAACATTCATCCTGGCCTTGTGCCGTGTGGTGGCCTTCTTCTGGGAAATGTCCCCCCTGCCCACGATGCTTTTGAAGAGGATAATTGCTCTGGTAATGACTTTTGCGCCTGTGAATTCTGCCGATGTGATTTTATGTGACTCATAAGCCAGTGCTTGAATTTTTAAGGTTCCTTTCTCATTTTGACAAGTTGTGGTCAGGTTGGAGGAGGGCCGCGTGGGATAAAGGATTAAAGAGCGCAGTGCTGTACATTTTCTAGTCATGTGTGGAGTAAAATGTCGCTAGCTATCAGATTTATTCTATGGTGGGGTAGTTAAGTATTTTGCCTACTGTTAGAGCAGCGATCCGAACCTCTTCCTTTCTGCGGAACACTATATCACCATCAAGGATGTTTGCGGACCACAGCATTCGCAAACTGTGTTAAACATTATTTTATACGTAGCCTGTGGCTGACGGGAGTCAAATCTATATATCATTGGGTATTAAAAACGCAGCTATTTCTAAAATAAGAACATAAGAACTAGGAGCAGGAGTAGGCCATCTGGCCCCTCGAGCCTGCTCCGCCATTCAATAAGATCATGGCTGATCTTTTCGTGGACTCGGCTCCACTTACCCGCCCGCTCACCATAACCCTTAATTCCTTTACTGTTCAAAAATTTATCTACCCTTGCCTTAAAAACATTCAATGAGGTAGCCTCAACTGCTTCACTGGGCAGGGAATTCCACAGATTCACAACCCTTTGGGTGAAGAAGTTCCTCCTCAACTCAGTGCTAAATCTGCTTCCCCTTATTTTGAGGCCATGCCCCCTAGTTCTAGTTTCACCCGCCAGTGGAAACAACTTCCCTGCTTCTATTTTATCGATTCCCTTCATTATCTTCTATGTTTCTATAAGATCTCCCCTCATTCTTCTGAATTCCAATGAGTATAGTCCCAGTCTACCCAGTTTCTCCTCATAAGCCAACCCTTTCAACTCCGGAATCAACCTAGTGAATCTCCTCTGCACCCCCTCACTTGCCAGTATATCCTTTCTCAAGTAAGGAGACCAAAACTGTACACAGTACTCTAGGTGTGACCTCTCCAGCACCTTATAGAGCTGCAACATAACCTCCCTGTTTTTAAATTCCATCCCTCTAGCAATGGAGGACCAAATTCCATTTGCCTTCTTAATTACCTGTTGTACCTGCAAACCAACGTTTTGTGATTCATGCACAAGGACACCCAGGTCCCTCTGCATAGCAGCATGTTGCAATTTTTTACCATTTAAATAATAGTCCATTTTGCTGTTATTCCGACCAAAATGGATGAGCTCACATTTACCAACATTGTACTTCATCTTCCAGACCCTTGCCCACTCACAGTTTAAACCAACAGTTTATGATGCACACACTCAAGTACATTGTGGATTAGATTACACAAGGAGGTTTGTGACGCAGATTACATTGCGAATAATAATGTAAAATTGATTATGATACATACCAGGTACACATAATTGTATCATTCTTTTCCACGGACCACTGTAGTACTTTCACGGACCACCTTGGTCCGCGGACCACAAGTTGGGAACCACTAAGTTTAAGTTTATTTGTTAGTATCACAAGTAGGCTTACATTCACACTGCAATGAAGTTACCGTGAAAATCCCCTAGTCGCCACACTCTGTCACCTGTTCGGGTACACTGAGGGAGAATTTAGCATGGCCAATGTACCTAACCAGCACGTCTTTCAGACTGTGGGGAGAAACCAGAGCATCTGGAGGAAACCCACGCAGGCGCGGGGAGACAATGACCCAAGCCAGGAATCGAACCTGGGTCCCTGGTGCTGTGAGGCAGCAGTGTTTGCCACTGTGCCGCCCTTGCTACTGTACAGCAATCAGAACTCAGGTACGGTTTATTAACCGAGAGAAGGCTTGGGTCATTTTAAGCTTGCCCCATCTAGCTGAATCACACCAACCACTCACTTCATATCCGGCCCAATTTTGTTCCTCATTATCTCCAGCTTAGTTTGTGTCACTGCTGGTGACACCAGTGGAGTTTTGAACAAAAAGCAATTCCACACCTTTCTGATGCCTCCCATGCAGAGTGTATTCATTTGTATTCATTTTCCTATTTGTCATCCAGAGATTTCTTCAGTACTTAAAATAATACCAACAGTGAGGAGGGTTAAAGGACCTTTCTTATCGTTATTGCTTTTAATCTTAATGGGCATTCTTCCAGAACACTCAACGGGTGACGTTTCTGAAATATTACGAAGTTCAACCTGAGAGAATTTCTAAAGAAATATAAAACCCCCACAGTGCAGAAGGAGGCCATTCGGCCCATCAATTCTGCACCGACTCTCCCAAAGAGCATCTTACCCATGCCCACCCCCTTATGCTACCGTCGTAACCCCATGCATTTTCCCACAAATCCCCCTAACCTCCACATTTACAGACACTAGTGGGCAATTTAGCATGGCCAATCCACCTAACCTACACATCTATGGATACTAAGAGATAATTTAGCATGGCCAATCCATCTAACCTACACATCTATGGATACTAAGAAATAATTTAGCATGGCCAATCCACCTAACCTGCACATCTTTGGACACTAAGGGGCAATTTACCATGGCCAATCCACCTAACCCTCACATCTTTGGACACTAAGGGGCAATTTACCATGGCCAATCCACCTAACCTACACATCTATGGATACTAAGAGATAATTTAGCACGGCCAATCCACCTAATCTTCACATCTTTGGACTGTGGGAGGAGGAAACCAGAGCCCCCGGAGGAAACCCACACAGATACAGGGAGAACGTGCAGATTCTGCACAGACAGTGACCCAAGCCGGGAATCGAACCTGGGTCCCTGTCACTGTGAGGCAGCAGTGCTCACCACCATGCTACTGCACTGCCCTATTTCATCAACCTGTTAACAAAGCCTTTACAAAGTATTTAGGCAGCAGTTATAGTTACCTTCCAATGTTTCAGCAGTGAGTAACTGTCTAGCTTGCCCAGTCTGAGAAAAGGAGTTTGTTACAATATTCTGACTAATATGTCCCTTCTTCACCTGCTGGGACATCTGACATTCAAACTGACAGTTTAGTTAGAAATGTTATAAAATAAAGACCAACATTCAGAAAGTGCCTTACCACAACCTCAGGACAATCAGGAGCATTTTACACCCAGCAACTTTCATTTGTGAAAATGTAGGAATTGTTATTATGCAAGCAAACATGACAGCCCATCTGTACACAGCAAGATCCCACAAGCAGCAAGTGAAATGAATAACCAGTTAACTATTAATGGTTGAGGGAAGAATGTTGGCCAAGAAACCCGGCGAGTGGCCTGTTCTTTGTTGAATACCATTGTGGATTCTTTAACATCCACCTGAATAGTGGCGGCAGTTTGAATGATATTGAAGGGTTGTACAGAGCTGCTCACCACTGGAAGCTGTACCCTTGGCACTGATTCCTGTGTTTGTTCTGGAACAGGTGAAGATCCTTTAGCAGATGATCAGGACAAACATGACATCAACTCAGTTGCTGGCGTTCTGAAGCTCTACTTCAGAGGATTGGAAAACCCACTCTTTCCTAAGGAAAGATTTAATGAGCTCATTCCTTGTGTCCGTAAGTATTTGTTAATCCTCATCCTCCTTCCGTGCTCTCTATCGATCCCTCCATCTCTCTCTCTCTCCACCTCTCTTTCAGTCTCGACATCTCTCTTTCTCTTTCTCTCCGCCTCTCTTTCTTGCTCTCTTTTCTCTCTCTCTGCCTTTCTTTCTCTCTCTCTCCGCCTCTCTTTCTCTCTCTCTTCGCCTCTCTCTCTGCTTCTCTTTCTCTATCTCTGAGCGAGAATTTAGCACAGCCAATGCACCCTAACCAGCACGTCTTTCAGACTGCGGGAGGAAACCGGAGCACCCGGAGGAAACCCACACAGACACGGGGAGAACATGCAAACTCCACACAGACAGTGACCCAAACCAGGAATCGAACCCGAGTCCCTGGTGCTGTGAGGCAGCAGTGCTAACCACTGTCCACTGCGCTGAGAGTGGTGGAGATTTGGAATTCTCTTTCTCAAATGGCAGTGAATGCTGATTCAATTCTCTCTATCTCTCCATCTCTATCTATCTCTCCATCTCTATTTATCTCTCCATCTCTATCTATCTGTCCATCTATCTATCTCTATCTGTCTGTCCATCTATCTATCAATCTATCTCTATCTGTCCATCTATTTGTCTATCCATCTCTATCTATCTCTCCATCTCTATTTATGCATCTCTATCAATCTCTTATCTCTCTTTCTATATCTATTTATCCATCTCTATCTCTCCATCGCTATCTCTCCATACTCTCTCTCTCTATCCCTATCTCTATCTATTTTTATCTCTCACCATCTCTCCCTCCATCTCTCTCTCCATCTCTCCCTCTCTATCTCTCTCTCCATCTCTCTCTCCATCTCTCCCTCCCCCTCTCTCTCTCTATCTCCCTCTCTATCTCTCTCTCCATCTCTCTCTCCCTCCCCCTCTCTCACTCTCTCTATCTCTCTCTCCATCTCTCTCTCCATCTCTCCCTCCCCCTCTCCTTTCTCTCTCTCACTCTCTATTATGTAGTTGTTGCTTGTTCACACAGTGCACAGATAGTGCTAGCTTGGCATGTTTTTTTCGAAAGCTGCTGTGAAACATGCAAATGAGGGATTATCTACACTCCTGAACGGCGCACACATTCCAGACGAGTATTCCTGTGCCAGTCATCAACAGCAATCCAGCATTTCACAGCTCCAGGCTCTAAAATTCATTAGGTCCCCAGCAAAAGAGGTTTCAAACACACTCTGGAGCTGAATGGCTGCAACTGGCTTGTAAAAGCGCTCCCCCTTCTCACAACAAACATCTCCTTGACTTTTATTGTTGGTTTTATAAAGACAAGTGAGACTCACAGCGCTGGAGATGGGCAATATACCTTTCACAATAAATAATCCCCCCTCAACAAATACCCACCCACCAAGCGCAGCGAGAGTGAGACTGCCCAAATAAAAGAGTGTTTACACTTAGAAACACAGAAACATAGAAAAACTACAGCACAAACAGGCCCTTCGGCCCCACAAGTTGTGCCGAACATATCCCTACCTTTTAGGCCTACCTATAACCCTCCATCCTATTAAGTCCCATGTACTCATCCAGGAGTCTCTTAAAAGACCCTATTGAGTTTGCCTCCACCACCACTGACGGCAGCCGATTCCACTCGCCCACCACCCTCTGTGTGAAAAACTTCCCCCTAACATCTCCCCTGTACCTACCCCCCAGCACCTTAAACCTCTGTCCTCTCGGAGCAGCCATTTCCACCCTGGGAAAAAGCCTCTGAGAGTCCACCCGATCTATGCCTCTCAACATCTTATATACCTCTATTAGGTCTCCTCTCATCCTACGCCTCTCCAAGGAGAAAAGACCGAGCTCCCTCAGCCTATCCTCATAAGGCATGCCACTCAATCCAGGCAACATCCTTGTGAATCTCCTCTGCACCCTTTCAATCATTTCCACATCCTAGATTTATACTTCCGAGATTTAGCCCAGGCTGCTGTGCTGCGAGGCCACTGGGCATGGGATTTATGAGGCAAAGTCTGCTTTCATTTCCATCCTTAAGTCACAGAGATTCCCTTTTCCTTCCTGCTGCTGTTTACCTTCAGCAGTGCTGTGCTCAGACCCATATACAGGCCTTCCATTTTCATCTGTGCTCAGAACTTCATAGGAACAGTAGTAGTCCATGCTGCCCCTCGAGCCCGCTCTGCCATTCATTAAGATCGTAGCTGATCTGTGGCCTAACTCCATGTACCTTCCCCAGACCCATATCCCTTGACACCCCTGCTCAGTAAAAACATGTCTATCTCACGCTTAAACCTAAGCATTGCACCAGCATCCATCTCCGTTTGAGGAAGGGAGTTCCAAAACCTCCACCACTCTTGGCATGGTGGCACAGTGGTTAGCGCTGCTGCCTCACAGCACCAGGGACCTGGGTTCGATTCCCAGCTTGGGTCACTGTCTGTGTGGTGTTTACACATTCTCCCCCCCGTGTCTGCGTGGGTTTCCTCCGGGTGCTCCGGGTTCCTCCCACAGTCCAAAAGATGTGCGGGTTACTATAATGACATCAATCAGCCCATTGAAGTTGGCCTATTGGAATATGAATTCCCTGATTAAGGAGCCAGTTGATGGGCCAATCAGGGAGTCTTTTCTTTGTATTTAACTGGGAGTGTCAGTTCCTCTGGCACTCCCGAAGGTAGACTGCTGACTGCGAGCGCTCTGCGTACTGCTGTTGGAGCTGTAAATAAAGGGATTTTAGTGAAGGGACGTCTGCCTCCGAAGACTTATTACAGTTAGGTGCATTGGCCGTGCTAAATTCTCCCTCAGTGTACCCAAACAGGCGCTGGAGTGTGGCATCTCGGGGATTTTCACAGCGTGGCCAATGCACCCTAACCAGCACGTCTTTCAGACTGTGGGAGGAAACCAGATCACCCGAAGGAAACCCACGCAGACACGGGGGGAACGTGCAGACTCCATACAGGCAGTGACCCGAGCTGGGAATCGAACCCAGGTCCCTGGCGCTGTGAAGCAGCAGTGCTAACCACTGTGCCGCAGTGCCGCCCAGTTGTCAACCATGCAACATAATTGGGGATTATTTTTCTTTCTTTCAGTCCTCCTAAAATAAATGGTCTGTCTGTCAAATCATATCAATTTTGCCTTGTACGTTAGACTACCAGATGTAGGGCTAGAACTGTAATCTTGTATACTTGGGCTGGTGATCAACTGTAAGAGACACAAGCACTGATGAAAAGCCTGGTTCAGACAGATAGATGCCATTTAACATTTACCGTGGCTACGCCAGATATCATCTGGAGCCAATATATCACTGGTAACCTAATCCCGCGAGTCATGTGACAAACTGTGGGTGACGGAAATATCTGAGGCTAATTTTCTTGGAATGAATCTTTCTGGGACACAGCTGGTCACGCAGATCCGTTGCAGGAATATAGCAAGCAGTGGTTTTGAAATAAGCTTGTGCTTCCTTGATTAACCTTAGCAAGTGCTATTCCAATACACTGTGTTCCTGTGGCTGTCCCTGTGGAGTGTGAGACTGCGGCTTCACACAGACCAAACCCGCCTCTGGGGATATTTTGTTGACAAGCATAAAAAAGACTGACTTGCATTTGTATAGCGCCTTTCAAGGGAGCAAAAACAGAAGTTGCAAGGCACTTCACAGAAGCCATTATCAATCAAAAGTTGACACCAGGCTGTATGAACTGCCATTAGGACATTCCAGAGGCCCAGGCTAATGTTCTGGGGACAGGCAGCATGGTGGCACGGTGCTGCCTCACAGTGCCAGGGACTCGGGTTCGATTCCCGGCTCGGGTCACTGTCTGTGCGGAGTCTGCACGTTCTCCCCGTGTCTGCGTGGGTTTCCTCCGGGTGCTCCGGTTTCCTACCCCATTCCAAATATGTGTGGGTTAGGTGGATTGGCCACGCTAAATTGCCCCTTAGTGTCAGGGGGACTAGCAGGGTAAATGCATGGGATTATGGGGGTAGGGCCTGGGTGGGATTGTGGTTGGTGTGGATTTGATGGGCCAAATGGCCTCTTTCTGCACTGTAGGGATTGGATGATAAATCTATTATTCTATGATGGGTTCAAGTCCCACTACGGCAGATGGTGGAGTTGGAATTCCATTCACAAATCTAGAATTGGAAGCTCAGTAATGGTGACCCTGAAACTATCATTGATTGTCATAAAAACCCATCTGGTTCATTACAGCCCTTTAGGGAAGGAAATCTGCCGTCCTTACTCAGTCTGGACTACATGTGACTCCAGATCCACAGCAATGTGGTTGACTCTTAACTGCCTTCTGAAATAGCCTAGCAATCAGTTCAAGGGCAATTAGGGATGGCCCTGCCAGCATCACCCACATCCCATGAAAGAGTTAAAAAAAACACCAAACCCAATTTTCCTTTCGAGTATGGTGGGAAGGCCAGCGTGCTTGGTTATGGGTCCAAGGACCTTGGACACGCCTTAAATTTAAATGGTGGGGAGGGTAGCTTCCGTTATGAGCAGTCCAAATTTCCAATACTCACTGTAGAAGCTCCATGAACATGTACGAACATGTACAGAGCTGGAGGAGACAGCACGGTGGCACAGTGGTTAGCACTGCCGCCTCCCAGCGCCAGGGACCCAAGTTCGATTCCCGGCTTGGGTCATTGTCTGTGCGAAGTCTGCACGTTCTCCCCGTGTCTGCTTGGGTTTCCTCCCACAGTCCAAAAGACGTGCCGGTTAGGTGCATTGGCCATGCTAAATTCTCCCTCAGTGTACCCGAACAGGCGCCAGAGTGTGGCGACTGGGGGATTTTCACAGTAACTTCATCGCAGTGTTAATGTAAGCCTACTTGTGACATTAATAAATTAACCAGCCTCCCCCTTACCCAGCAGTGATAAGCGAAAGGGACTCAACCCACCCTTCCATCGCTCATTAACTGCCACGGCATCTCCTGGGAGAAGCTAAATAAAGACCCTAAACCAACTGAGAGGAAAATAAAGCATCTGGAAACTACCCATTGAGGTGACCAAAGCTAGTCCAAGAGACCAAAGAAGAAAGGATCTTCCCTTATATTAAGCAACATTCTAAACACAGGACAAAATCCATAAATACCACTTCCAGAACATTCACCACACGAGACCTCAGACACCATAAACAGACAAGAATTAAAGTACTTATGTCCTTGATACTAAAATTAACTTTTCATTTATTCAGCTGACTGCATGAGTGCCACATACACCACAGATATAAATAAAAACAGATGGAAGGGAAAACAGGCAGAGGTTTTTAAATAAATATGTTGTTTTAAGAAACTTTTATCCACTTTGAAAATATACTCCCATCTCGACAAATATACAACGAAATGACCACACATTTTAAAACAAATCGAAAACCACACACGTTGAGAAAGGCAATCTGTTTGATACAAAGAAATGCGCTCGCATTAGAAGTTAAAATTAAACTTGCTGGTTTTAATCAAGTTAAAGATCACTATTACAAATCCTTTTGCAAAAAGAGGCAGGTTGAGTGCAATTTAACAAACTGTACAAATAGTAGCAAGGGGTGAGGCGATGGTCCAGTGGTATTATCGCTAGACTATTAATCCAGAAACTCAGCTCATGTTCTGGGGACCTGGGTTCGAATCCTGCCACGGCAGATGGTGGAATTGGAATTCAATAAAAAAATATCTGGAATTAAGGATCTACTGATGACCATGTCGATTGTCAGGAAAAACCCATCTGGTTCATTAATGTCCTTTAGGGAAGGAAATCTGCCGTCCTTACCTGGTCTGGCCGACATGTAACTCCAGATCCATGGCAATGTGGTTGACTCTCAACTGCCCTCGGGCAACTAGGGATGGGCAATAAATGCTGGCCCAGCCAGCGGCACCCGTGCCCCATGAATGAATTTTTTTTAAATCTAGTATCTCTGATACCACACTAGGTGATGAGCCAGAAGTGAGATTGTGGGGGTATGGTTGCATTATGGAGGACATGGTGATGTGACTGGACTAGTGATCCAGAGGCCCAGGCTACATCTGGGGATATGGGTCCCACCTTGGGGGGAATTTAAATTCAATTAATAATTAATCTGGGGTTAAAAAACAGCTTGTCTAAGTCGTTATGACTGGGCCAACTGACAACGTGACAATGGTATGGGTGGCACGGCGGCACAGTGGTTAGCACTGCTGCCTCACAGCGCCAGGAACCCGGGTTCAATTCCTGGCTTGGGTCAGTGTCTGCATGCTCTCCCTGTGTCTGCGTGGGTTTCCTCCAGATGCTCTAGTTTTGTTCCACAGTCCAAAGATGTGCAGGTTGGGTGCATCGGCCAGGATAAATTGCCCCTCAGTATCAGGGCAACTAGCTAGCGTGGATGCATGAGGTTGTGGGGATGAGGCCTGGCTGGGATTGTGGTCGGTGCAGACTCGATGGACCATATGGCCTCCTTCTACACTGTAGGATTCTATGATTCTCTATAAGGCAACCTTAGTGAATGAGTACAGCCCAGACCTGTTTGCATGACAACCTGTTTCTATTCTGTAAATTCCAGTTTAACAGAGTTGAAGATAGAACCACTGCACAACATCAGAAAAAGATGTTAATGATGGCAACCCCATTATTCGGAAGGATATAATTTCATTGGATGCAGTTCAGAGAAGATTTATTAGATGAATACCTGGAATGGACGAATTGTCTACTGAGGGAAGATTGGACAGGCTGGGCTTGTATCTGCTGGGGTTTAGAAGAGTGAGAGGTGAAGTTGTGGGGATGAGGCCTGGCTGGGATTGTGGCCGGTGCAGATACAAGATCCTGAGGGGTATTGACAGGATAGATATGGAGAGGATGCTTCCTCTTGTGGGAGAATCTAGAACTTGGGTGGCCACTGTTTAAAAATAAGGAGTCGCTCGTTTAAGACAGAGATGAGGAGAATTCTTTTCTCTCAGAGGGTCATAGGTCTCTGGAACTTTGTTCCTCGAAAGGCAGAGGCTTTGAATATTTTTAAGGCAAAGCTCGATAGATTCTTGATTAACAAGTTGGGGTGAAAGGTTATCGGTTGGCAGGAATGTGGGGTTGAGGTTACAGTCAGACCAGCCATGATCTCTGGGCGGCAGAGTGGCACAGTGGTTAGCACTGCTGCCTCATAGCGCCAGGGACTTGGGTTCCGGCCTTGTGTGACTGTCCGTGTGGAGTTTACACATTCTCCCCATGTCTGCAAGCGTTTCTTCCCAAAATCCAAAGATGTGCAGGTTAGGTGGATTGGCCACACTAAATTGCCCCTTAGTTTCCCAAGATGTGTAGGTTAGATGGATTGGCCATGGTAAATGTGTGGGATTACGGGGATAGGGTGGAGGAGAGGGCCTGGGGAAGATACTCTGTCAGAGAGTCGATGCGGACTCGATGGGCCAAATGGCCTCTTCTGCACTGTAGGGATTCTATGATATGATTCTATGATATTGGCTACAAATAGTAGAAAAATGTTATGTTTACCGGCCATGCCGTCTCTTTCTCTTGGGTTGCTATGTGCTCAGAATGCCAATACAGCCTTGTTTTACCTTCCAGGAATAGAGAGTCTCTACGAGAGAGCCCTCCACCTCCGCAAGATTATACTGACCCTGCCACGGTCTGTGATTATTGTGATGAGATACCTCTTTGCCTTTTTAAACCAGTGAGTATTGCCTCTGCTATCTTCTGCTCATTCACGAATGCCCCTTAGGTTTCTGGCAAAGTTACTGAAAGGTTCCTGGTAAATGATCTGCCTGGGAGGTGTTAATGAGGCGTCGTGTGGTGAAATGGCCGATTCCTGGGATGAAGGTGTTGTCTTATGAGGAAAGACCTATTTTCATTGGAGGTTAGAAGGATGAGGTAATCTTATTGAAATATGTAAGATTATGAGGAGGCTACACAGGGTGGATGTTGAGTTCCTTCCATGGGGGAGAACAGTTTAAAGATGGCATGGAGACAATCTAAATAGAAGCTTTTTCCCAGGATGGAAGAGTCAATTACTAGGGGGCAGAGGTTTAACGTGCAAGGGGCAAGGTTTAAAGGAGATGTACAAGGCAAGTTTTTTTACACAGAGGGTAGTGGGTGCCTGGAACTCGCTGCCGGTGGAGGTAGTGGAAGCAGATACGATAGTGACTTTTAAGGGGCATCTGGACAAAGGCATGAATAGGGTGGGAATAGAGGGATATGGTCCCCGGAAGGGTAGGGGGTTTTAATTCAGTCGGGCAGCATGGTCGGTGCAGACTTGGAGGGCCGAAGGGCCTGTTCCTGCGCTGTAATTTTCTTTGTCCTTTGTTCTATAAGGGGCAGGATTTTCCTGTCCTGACAGAATGATGACCATGCAAAGATCCATTGACCTCGGGTGGGATTTTCCGGTTTTGGGGCGAGCGCAGCTGGGAAATCCCGCCCCATGAGTCACTCGCTCAAGGAATTTTTTCCATCAAAGGATTGCTATTCTTTAGAATTCTGTTCCCCAGAGAACAGTGGAGGCTGTGAGTCACTGAATGTCGTTACGATCTCAGTTGATGTTATAACTGGACGGGACACTTCCAAGAATGGAACCCTGGCTCAAGAGACCTTTTAGAAGAAAGTGGAGGAACAGAATCACAGAAACACTAATCAGCTTTAACAACAAGAAATAAACATTTATTAATTGGGCGGCACGGTGGCACAGTGGGTTAGCACTGCTGCTTCACAGCTCCAGGGACCTGGGTTCGATTCCCAGCTTGGGTCACTGTCTGTGTGGAGTTTGCACATTCTCCCAGTGTCTGTGTGGGTTTCCTCCGGGTGCTCCGGTTTCCTCCCACAGTCCAAAGATGTGCAGGTTAGGTTGATTGGCCATGCTAAAATTGCCCCTTAGAGCCCTGAGATGTGTAGGTTAGAGGGATTAGTGGGTAAAATATATGGGGATAGGGCCTGGGTGGGATTGTGGTCGGTGCAGACTCGATGGGCCGAAGGGCCTCTCTCTGCACTGTAGGGTTTCTATCTATCTTTCTATCTATCTAAACATGAAAAAATTAGATGTTGATACAATACCCCCTTATCTTAACAAATACACATAGATTTTAAGATTAACACAGATTACGAAGTGCAAAGTTTCATGTGGAGCACTAGCATTGACTAACGAGGTTGAATGGCCTTTTTCTGTGCTGTAAGTACTGTGCAATGCTTTATAAAACTACATCCCATCCTACTCCTTGATTGGTCCAACAGGAGATACAAACACAGAAACTAGGAGGCCATTTGGTCCTTTGAGCCTGCTCTGCCATTCATTATGATCATGGCTGATCATCCAACTCAATAGCCTGATTCCGCCTTCCTCCCATATCCTTTAATGCCCTTCGCCCAAGGGCTATATCCAACTGCTTCTTCAAAACATGCAATGTTTTGGCCTCAACTGCTTTCTGTGGTAGTGAATTCCACACATTCAACGCCTTCTGGGTGAAGAAATTTCTCCTCATCTCAATCCTAAAAGGTTTACCCCTTATCCTCAGACTGTGACCCCCTGGTTCTGGACTCCCCCACCATCGGGGACATTCTTTCTAAATCTACCCTGTCTAGTCCTGTTAGAATTTTGTAAGTTTCGATGAGATTCCCCCCCCTCATTCTTCTGAACCCCAGTGAATACAACCCCAACCAACTCAATCTCTCCTCATATGTTAATCCCGCCATCCCAGGAATCAGTCTGGTAAACCTTTGCTGCACTCCCTCGAGAGCAAGAACATCCTTCCTCAGATAAGGACACCAAAACTTCACACAATATTTCTTATTGAGGCCCTGTATAATTACAGATATATCTGTTCCTATTCTCAAATCCTCTCGCTATCAAGGTCAATGCACCATTTGCCTTCTTCACCGCCTGCGGCACCTGCATGCTTACCTTCAGCGACTGGTGTACGAATTCACCCAGGTCTCGTTGCACATTCGCCTCTCCCAATTTATAGTCATTCAGATGACAATCTGTCTTCCTATTTTTAGGGCGGCACGGTGGCACAGTGGTTAGCACTGCTGCCTCACAGGACCAGGGGCACGGGTTCGATTCCAGCCTTAGGTGACTGTCTGTATGGAGTTTACACATTCTCCCCGTGTCTGCGTGGGTTTCCTCCAGGTGCTCCGGTTTCCAAAGATGGGCGGATTAGGTTGTTTGGCCATGCTAAATTGTGTCTTAGTGTCCCAAGATGTGTAGGTGAGGAGGATTAGCCAGGTAAATACCCAGGGTTACGGGGGTAGGGTCTGGGTAAGATGAGAACCGTTGGAGAGTTGGTGCAGACTTCATGGGCCAAATGGCCTGCTTCTGCACAACAGGGATTCTATGATTCTATTATTTGATTTGATTTGATTTTGATTTATTATTGTCACATGTATCAGTATACAGTGAAAAGTATTGTTTCTTGTGCGCTATACAGACAAAACATACCGTTCATAGAGTACACAGGGGAGAAGGAAAGGAGAGAGTGCAGAATGTAGTGTTACAGTCATAGCTAGGATGTAGAGAAAGATTAACTTCCCACAGAAGATGTGTGGGTTAGGTCGATTGGCCATGATAAATTGCCCCTTGGTATCAGGGGGATTAGCAGGGTAAATATGTGGGGTGACGGGAATAGGGCCTGGGTGGGATTGTGGTCGGTACAGACTTGTTGGGTCGAATGGCCTCCTTCTGTACTGTAGAGAATCTATGAAAACAAAACAAACCTCGAGAACCTCTCTCTGTCTCCATTCGCTTGACCTGCCCAATGAAAATGGGGAATTTGCGGCCGATATCCTACTGCTGTTGCACAGCGAGGGTTTTCTGAAGCTGTCGGTGTTTGGTTCTACTTATTTTGAGCTTCACAATATTACAGCAAACTGGAAGCTTCACGCACACACAGCGCTGTAACAAGCAGCTGCTCCCTCTCACCCAATCCCCAGATGGCACGCCAATCTTTCCAATTGCCTTGCGTTTGCCTCGAAGGTATGGCGCCTTGTTTTTTTGTTTTGTCACGTCATATTTAACCAATGTTTAGAAATGCCTTTACCTGTGTGTGAGAGAGACAGAGGAGCGACACCCACTCTTACCCTTAACGCAGTGGATATTGGAATCATGGGAGGTTTGGAATCAATCCGTTCATGTGGAAAATATGGAGCACCCACCGTGAGAACATGAACCCCACCAGGTTAAGGTGCAAAGGTCATTTAAACTGTCCACTGACCTGCACACAAATGTGCCTGGGATTGGCTGAGGATTTGTGACATCTGTAACTCCCCCCCCCCCCGCCCCAGCAGTAGCCCCCCACCCCCCTCACCCTCCCGCTTCATGGCTCCCATTGATGGAGGCCCACCCTCATGGATTCCCCCACTCCCTGGCAGAGGGCCACCCCCCCCTCCCCAGAACTCCCCCTGGTGGAGGTCTCCCCTCCCCACCCCCGTGACGCCTCCTGGTGGAGGGCACCCCCCTCTCCATGGCACCCCGTAATAGAGGATCCACCCGCTCGCGACTCCCCCTGGTGGAGGACACCCCCTTCGCGACTTCCCCTGGTGGAGGACCCCCTCTTCGCTGCTCCCCTTGGTGGAGGACCCCCTCTTCACTGCTCCCCTTGGTGGAGGACCCGCTTCACTGCTCCCCCTGGTGGAGGACCCGCTTCACTGCTCCCCCTGGTGAAGGTCCCCTTCGCTGCTCCCCTTGGTGGAGGACCCCCTTTATTGCTCCCCCTAATGAAGGACCCCCTTCACTGCTCCCCCTAATGGAGGACCCCCTTCACTGCTCCCCCAGGCGGAGGGCCCCCTTCGCCACTCCCCTGGTGGAGTGCCCTCCCTTTGCGACTCCCCCTGCTGGAGGAGTTGTCTTGCCAACGTTTTGAAGCTGCCTGGGAGAGTCTCTGAGAAGCAGTTTGCTTCACGACGATTTTGTACCTTCATTTTGTCGAGGGCCTTCCTCGAATAAGAAAGAACACGGGAATATCGGAGGGTTTGGGCAGGAATGGGGAAAGTAGAATATCCTTTGAACCGAGTCGAATAGACTTTGTGAATTTGGGACTGCTTCATAACATTTGGATGGATTCCGGTTACGTAAGCTTTAGCTACGCTCCAGTAACTGTGCTTGTCTGTTCCAGTAACTCCAGCCAATCTCCCGAGTCCGTGCCCGATCTCTCGCTGATTGTCTTGTGTCTCTTGGCAGCCTCTCTCAATACAACGATGAGAACATGATGGATCCTTACAATCTGGCCATCTGCTTCGGCCCAACACTGATGCCTGTCCCCGATTCGCAGGATCAGGTCTCGTGCCAAGCCCATGTCAACGAGCTGATTAAAACCATCATCATCCACAATGAGTTGATCTTCCCCGATTCTAAAGACCTGGAAGGACCCGTGTATGAAAAGTGTATGGCTGGCGATGACTATTGGTAAGCTAAAATCACCGCCCAACTCCTCCAATCCTTTCCCAGTCTCTCTTCCCCCCAATCCTTTCCCAGTGTCTTCCCCACAATCCTTTCCCAGCCTCTCTCCCCCAATCCTTTCCCAGTCTCTCCCCCAATCTTTTCCCAGTCTCTCCCCCAATCTTTTCCCAGTCTCTCCCCCAATCCTTTCCCAGTCTCTCTCCCCCAATCCTTTCCCAGTCTCTCTCCCCCAATCCTTTCCCAGTCTCTCTCCCCCAATCCTTTCCCAGCCTTTTCCCCCCCAATCCTTTCCCAGTCTCTCTCCCCCAATCCTTTCCCAGCCTTTTCCCCCCCAATCCTTTCCCAGTCTCTCTCCCCCAATCCTTTCCCAGTCTCTCTCCCCCAATCCTTTCCCAGTCTCTCTCCCCCAATCCTTTCCCAGTCTCTCTCCCCCAATCCTTTCCCAGTCTCTCTCCCCCAATCCTTTCCCAGTCTCTCTCCCCCAATCCTTTCCCAGCCTTTTCCCCCCCAATCCTTTCCCAGTCTCTCTCCCCCAATCCTTTCCCAGTCTCTCTCCCCCAATCCTTTCCCAGTCTCTCTCCCCCAATCCTTTCCCAGTCTCTCTCCCCCAATCCTTTCCCAGTCTCTCCCCCAATCCTTTCCCAGTCTCTCTCCCCCAATCCTTTCCCAGTCTCTCTCCCCCAATCCTTTCCCAGTCTCTCTCCCCCAATCCTTTCCCAGTCTCTCTCCCCCAATCCTTTCCCAGTCTCTCCCCCAATCCTTTCCCAGTCTCTCCCCCAATCCTTTCCCAGTCTCTCTTCCAGCTACGTTTTCTTCCAAGTCATTTATATATATTACAAATAACAAAAGTCCCAGCACTGATTAAGGCTTGGGATGTTTTATTAGATAAAGGTGTTATGGGAGGAGGTGGTGTTATAGTGGTGTTTCACTGGGTTGGTAACCCAAAGACCCAGGGTAATGCTCCGGGAACCCGGGTTCGAATCCCACCACAGCAGATGGTGAAATGTGAATTCAATAAAAGTCTGGACTTAAAAGCCTAATGACCATGAAACCATTGTCGATTGTCATAAAAATGTATCTAGTTTACTAACATCCCTTTAGTCTGACTTGAGGGCAATTAAGGTTGGGTAATGAATGCAGGCCCAGCCAGTGGCACATCCCACAAATAAATTTTTAAAATGTCAATGTAAGTTATTGGAGAATATAAGTCGCAGGGAGAAGGGGCGGGGCAGCTGAAGGTGAGGGTGGGAAAAGAGAATGACGGGATGTACAAGAGGCCAGAGTCGGAGGATCAGAGAAGATTGTGGGTCTGGAGGAGGTGACAGAGATAAGCAGTGGCCCGGGGAAGGCAGTGGCGAGATTGAAATGCACCGTTTGCCAAACAAATTCTCTTCAGTTTGGAAACAGGTGGAGAAAGTGTCGCGGGGGGGTGGGGGGAGGTGTGTGTAAAGTGTGTGTTGGTGGGGGAGGGGAATGAGTTCCAGGTTTCCAGTCCCCTTTGAGTGAGCAAATGCTTTCTGGCATGAGCACTGAACGGCCCGATCCTAATCTGAAGGTTATGCCCCTTGGCAAGGCCCCCTTTCCTCTGTACCCATCCTTTTGGGATTCCATCCTTGAACCTCTTACTCTCCTTTACGATGCTCCTTACCTCTTTGCCTAATCTGTCTTAACATCTCCTCACGTGAGGGTTGGCACAGTGGTTAGCACTGCTGCCTGACAGCGCCAGGGCCACGGGTTCGATTCCCGGCTTGGGTGACTGTCTGTGTGGAGTTTGCACATTCTCCCCGTGTCTGCGTGGGTTTCCTCCGGGTGCTCCGGTTTCCTCCCACAGTCCGAAAGACGTGCTGGTTAGGTGCATTGGCCGTGCTAAATTCTCCCTCGGTGTACCCGAACAGGCGCCGGAGTGTGGCGACGAGGAGAATTTTCACAGTAACCTCATTTCAGTGTTAATGTACGCCTACTTGTGACACTAATAAATAAACTTCAAATTAGACATCGAATGAAAATGATTGAGGTAACTGGGTTGTATAATCAGGACCACTCTGCCTCCAGCATTGTGCGGCTGTCTACACAAGTAACCTGTGTTTTGTTTTCCCCACTCTGTCCAACAGCGACAGTCCCTACAGTGAACATGGCACACTGGAGGATGTTGATCTCGACGCTGGCACAGAGGCGCACACCAGCGAAGATGGTACGTTCCTGCCGAGCAAACCTACTTTTGGAAACACCTGGGGAGCCAAATTTTAATGGACACTTTTCCCTAGTTTTGTGTGTAACATGAATTTGGGTTCGATAAAGAAAGGGACATGGTTTTCTTTGAATAGTGCGGGACAGATTCCTAACATTGAAATTGATGCACAGAAAAGTCCTATTGCGAGGGTCGGGGGGTGGGGGGGCAGTGCCCTTAAGCGCCAAGCCAGACTTCCCAACCTACATTCTTGGGGGACGAAACTCCCAGGAGGGACTGAGTAGACTGGGACTATACTCATTGGAATTCAGAAGAATGAAGGGAGACATAGAGACATATAATATTATGGGGAATAAGATAGAAGCAGGGAAGTTGTTTCCACTGGCAGGTGAAACTAGAACTAGGGGGCATGGCCTCAAAATAAGGGGGAGCAGATTTAGGACTGAGTTGAGGAGGAACCTCTTCACCCAAAGGGTTGTGAATCTGTGGAATTCCCTGGCCCAGTGAAGTAGTTGAGGCTGCCTCGTTGAATGTTTTTAAGGTAAAGGTAGATACATTTTTCAACAGTAAAGGCGATGGCCTAGTGGTATTATCGCTAGACTATTAATCCAGAAGCTCAGCTAATGTTCTGGGGACCCGGGTTCCAATCCCGCCACGGCAGATGGTGGAATTTGAATTTGATTGGAAACAATATCTGGAATTAAGAATCTACTGATGTTCGTACACCGAGGGAGAATTTAGCACAGCCAACGCACCTAACCAGCACGTCTTTCGGACTGTGGGAGGAAACCGGAGCACCCGGAGGAAACCCACGCAGACACGGGGAGAATGTGCAAACTCCATTGTCGATTGTCGGAAAAACCCATCTGGTTCACTAATGTCCTTTAGGGAAGGAAATCTGCCGTCCTTACCCGGTCTGGCCTACATGTGACTCCAGAGCCACAGCAATGTGATTGACTCTCAACTGCCCTCAGGCAACTAGGGATGGGCAATAAATGCTGGCCAGCCAGTGACGCCCATGTCCCATGAATGAATTTTTAAAAGTAAAGCAATTAAGGATTATGGCGAGCGGGCGGGTAAGTGGAGCTGAGTCCATGGAAAGATCAGCCATGATCTTATTGAATGGCAGTGGTTAGCACCGCTGCTTCACAGCTCCAGGGACCTGGGTTCGATTCCCGGCTTGGGTCACTGTCTGTGTGGAGTTTGCACATTCTCCTCGTGTCTGCGTGGGTTTCCTCCGGGTGCTCCGGTTTCCTCCCACAGTCCAAAGATGTGCGGGTTAGGTTGATTGGCCATGCTAAAATCCCTTAGTGTCCCGGGATGCGTAGGTTCGAGGGATTAGTTGGTAAGTATGTAGGGATGTGGGGGTAGGGCCCGGGTGGGATTGTGGTCGGTGCAGACTCGATGGGCCGAATGGCCTCTTTCTGTGCTGGAGGGTTTCTAAGATTCTAAGATTCTAAGGAGCAGATGGCCTACTCCTGCTCCTAGTTCTTATGAAACTCCATGTCCAAAGTGGGAATTTATAAAAAAATGAAAATCGTGGGCTAGATTTCATATCCCTCCATGGCCTTGCCCTTTCCCTATCTCTCTCTAACCGTCCCCCAGTCCCACAACCTTCCGAGATATCTGCACTCCTCCAATTCCAGCATTTTGTGCATTCCCGATTTCAACCTCTCCACCATTAACTGAAGCACCTTTGGCTTCCAAGGCCGTAAATTCTGAGATTCTCTCCCTAAACCTCTCCAACTCTCCACCTCGCGGCCTTCCTTTGAGGCTTCCTTAAAACCTTACTGTTTGACCAAGGCCACATGACCACATATCGCCTGATGCGGCTGGGTGTCTGATCTCACTTCCTAACGCTCCTGCAAGATGGGCGCTACGTAAATGCAAGTTGTTGTTGACGACGCTGAACAGCGAAAGGAAGGCCACGTTTTGATTTGAGGTGCTTGGGAGCAAAGTGCGAGTCTGTGTTTGACGTGGGCATGGGCGGGGGTAGTGGAGAAATATAGAAGCAGGAGTAGGCCATTCAGCCCTTCGAGCCTGCTCTGCCATTCATTTTGATCACAGTAAGAAGTCTCACAACACCAGGTTAAAGTCCAACAGGTTTATTTGGTAGCAAATACCATAAGCTTTCGGAGCACTGCTCCTTCGTCAGATGGAGTGGAAATGTGCTCTCAAACAGTGCAAACAGACAAAATCAAGTTACAGAATACTGACTTGAATGCGAATCCTACAGCCATGATGTGGAGATGCCGGCGTTGGACTGGGGTAAACACAGTAAGAAGTTTAACAACACCAGGTTAAAGTCCAACAGGTTTATTTGGTAGCAAAAGCCACACAAGCTTTCGGAGCTCTAAGCCCCTTCTTCAGGTGAGTGGGAATATATGCTCTGTTTGTGAACAGAATTCCCACTCACCTGAAGAAGGGGCTTAGAGCTCCGAAAGCTTGTGTGGCTTTTGCTACCAAATAAACCTGTTGGACTTTAACCTGGTGTTGTTAAACTTCTTACAATCCTACAGCCAGCCAGGTCTTAAAGGTACAGACAATGTGGGTGGAGGGAACATTAAACACAGGTTAAAGAGATGTGTATTGTCTCCAGACAGAACAGCTAGTGAGATTCTGCAAGCCCAGGAGGCAAGCTGTGGGGGTTACTGATAATGTGACATAAATCCAACATCCCGGTTTAGGCCGTCCTCATGTGTGCGGAACTTGGCTATCAGTTTCTGCTCAGCGACTCTGCGCTGTCGTGTGTCGTGAAGGCCGCCTTGGAGAACGCTTACCTGAAGATCCAAGGCTGAATGCCTGTGACTGCTGAAGTGCTCCCCCACAGGAAGAGAACAGTCTTGCCTGGTGATTGTCGAGCGGTGTTCATTCATCCGTTGTCGTAGCGTCTGCATGGTTTCCCCAATGTACCATGCCTCGGGACATCCTTTCCTGCATCCATTCATTTTGATCACAGCTGATCACTGAATTCCATATTCTGATTCCCTATTTCCCCCAAATATCCCCTGATCCTTTCAGCCCCAAGAGCTGTATCTAATTCCTTCTTGAAATCACAGTGTTTTGACCTCAGCTATTTTCTGTGGGAGTGAATTCCACACATTCGCCACCCTCTGGGTGCAGAAATTTCTCCTCACCCCAGTTGTTAAAGGTTTACCCCTTATCCTCAAACTATGGAGGAATGTAAATCAGGCAGGAAAAGAAATCGAATCCCCGTTTAGGCAGAGTTTAGTGTGGTGGAAATTAGCGGCCTCTGATTGTAAATGGCTCAGACTCTCTCGGATGAGCCCCGAGGCCTGGGTACGGCAGATCGAGGCAGTTCGAGTGCAGGAAATGTACATTGGATGGAATGTAAACAGCCAATTTATGATGGTTTCCTGCCATTATCAGGGGCCACATTCAGGACCGCATCATTGGATGCTGCAGTAGTGAGTGAAGCTGGAGTGACCCAAATGATTGACCTTGATTCCAACAGGACAGCAGCGAGTGGCGTAGACTGACATTCAACCCACAACAAAGGACAGTTTTGCCCTTATACATGTTCCTATCACACTCTCCAGACACCTAAACATTTCAGGATAAAGAGATAACTTTTCAAATACAGTCACCATTTGTTTCATAGAATGACAGAATCATACGGTGCAGAAGGAGGCCATTCAGCCCATTGAATCTGCACTGACTCTCCAACAGAGAGTCCTAACCTAACTCCTAACCCTACCCTGGCCCTATCCCCAAAACCACATGTATTTACCCCGCTAATCCCCCTAGCCTACACATCACATCTTGAGACACTAAGGCACCACATCTACAAACGTCCACTCCCTCCCTCACCGACGCTCAGTAGCAGCAGTGTGTACTATCTACAAGATGCACTGCAGCAATTCACCAAAGATCCTTAGGCAGTACCTTCCAAACCCACGACCACTTCCATCTAGAAGGACAAGGGCAGCAGATACATGGGAACACCTCCACCTGCAAGTTCCCCTCCAAGCCACTTACTGTCCTGACTTGGAAATATATCGCCGTTCCTTCGCAGTCGCTGGGTCAAAATCCTGGAATTCCCTCCCTAACGGCATTGTGGGTCAACCCACAGCACGTGGACTGCAGAGATTCAAGAAGGCGGCTCACCACCACCTTCTCAAGGGCAACTAGGGATGGGCAATAAATGCTGGCCAGCCAGCGACGCCCCATGTCCCATGAATGAATAAAAAAAAACTAAGGGGCAATTTAGCATGGCCAATCTACCTAACTTGCGCATCTTGGGACACTAAGCAGCAATTTAGAATGGCCAATCCACCTAACCTGCACATCTTTGGACACTAAGGGGCAATTTAGCATGGCCAATCCACCTAACCTGCACATCTTTGGACACTAAGGGGCAATTTAGCATGGCCAATCCAGCTAACCTACACATCTTTGGACACTAAGTGGCAATTTAGCATGGCCAATCCACTTAGCCTGCACATCTTTTGGACCATGGGAGGAAACTGGAGCACCCGGAGGAAACCCATGCAGACACGAGGAGAACATGCAAACTCCACATAGTCACCCGAGGCCAGGATTGAACACGAGTCCCTGACGCTGTGAGGCGGCAGTGATTTGGAGATGATTAGCTCACATCTTGTTCGAACGCTGTTGTTTGCAGTCTACGTGGACCAGACACATTTCCAAAATGCAGTTGCCTCCTCTGCAGTTGGCAGTTTCGAAGCCCAGAGTTACCAACAAGAAAATGGTGGGGTGGACAGGTTCCTGTTACTATTAGAGAGATTCTGTCACAGACAGATTCTAATGTCCTCAGATAAATCCTTTTGTTCAGGAACTTGGGGGTGAGAGGAGGTTTGCGGGCTGGTTGATGGAGTATCTGTTACACCACCAAGGACCCAGAGAGAGGAATTCAGCAGAATTGTATGTGAAATAATTGAGATGGGTGATCTGTCCTTTCATTGATCCCTCTCAGAGTAGCGATACAAAGGCACCGGGCGGAATTGAAAACCGTATTGATTGAAGTGACATCTGCTAAAGTCATTCTGCTGACCAGCGGCAGTGATGAATTGGCCTGATCCCATCTGATGGGACTCGTGCCAAATTGGAAAAGCACTCCCGCATTAATGGCCCAGAGTTCACTGCTCATCATCTGCTGAACTTGCATTGACTTATTGCAGCACAAGCAGGACGAGTTACAGCAAAACTGCCACTTTGTTTCTGTTCTAAAGGCACTTTGAACATCGGAATTGCTGGAGGCAAAAAGGCCGTCGACTGTCCTTATCACCACCCTGGTAGTTACAGTAATGGGGTTCTGGCCTGATTATAGTAATCAGCCTCCATCAATTAGTCTACAACAGACTCCCACAGGCACCATTGAGTCCTTCCATACTCATTGGGCACCGCAGGGAGTGGAGTGCGATATTGACCCTTTTAATCACCTTTTGGTTTGATGTTTTACGTTCCCTTTATGCTTTGTTTTTGTCCCCCTTTCAGCGGCTGCCCTTCTTGCTTTGTCCCTCAGTTTGTCTAATTTAATTTAGTGTGTTTTGTCAAAAAGAACAACACAAAGCAAGGGAACCAGGAATCCAAAGGAACCTCTTCTTCCTGAGGTCGCTGCACTTTGTATTGGGAAAAACCTTTCTTCGCGGCACGGTAGCACAGTGGTTAGCACTGCTGCTTCACAGCTCCAGGGACCTGGGTTCGATTCCCGGCTCAGGTCACTGTCTGTGTGGAGTTTGCACATTCTCCTCGTGTCTGCGTGGGTTTCCTCCGGGTGCTCCGGTTTCCTCCCACAGTCCAAAGATGTGCGGGTTAGGTTGATTGGCCAGGTTAAAAATTGCCCCTTAGAGTCCTGAGATGCATAGGTTAGAGGGATTAGCGGGTAAAATATGTGGGGGTAGGGCCTGGGTGGGATTGTGGTCGGTGCAGACTCGATGGGCCGAATGGCCTCCTTCTGCACTGTAGGGTTTCTATGATTTCTATGATTTTTCTCTGGTGCTAAGCTGACAATTTTTTTTTTCATTCCTGGGATATGGGTGTTCCTGGCAAGGCCGACCCTTATTGTCCACTCCGACTTGTCCTTGAGAAGGTGGGTGGCGAGCCACCTTCCTGAAACACTGCAGTCAGCGTGGTGTCCATCCACCCACAGGTCGGGAGCTCCAGGAATTGGACCCAGTGCCGGTGAAGCTTTCCTTCACAGTTTCTGGTTCAGAATTCGGGGTTGGAGTTGCTGCAACTGCTGCCTTTGTCCTTGGGAGTTTGGGTGATGCTGTTGAAGAAGCCTTGGCCAATTGTTGGAGTGCATCTTCAAGATTGTGTTCTCCCCGTGTCTGTGTGGGTTTCCTCCGGGTGCTCCGGTTCCCTCCCACGGTCCAAAGATGTGCGGGTTAGGTGGATTGGCCGTGCTAAATTGCCCCTTAGTGTCAGGGGGATTAGCAGGATAAATGTGCGGGGTTATGGCAATAGGGCCTGGGTGGGATTGTGGTGGGATTGTGATAGGTACAGACTTAAATGGCCGCCTTCTGTGCTGTAGGAATTCTATGATTCTATGAGGATTCTATGAAGATTATACACACCACACCCACAGTGTGACAGATGTTTAAGGATGGTGGCACAGAGGTTAGCACTGCTGCCTCATAGCACCAGGGTACAATTCCAGCCTTGGGGTGACAGTCTGTATGGAGTCTGCACATTCTCCCTGTGTCTGCGTGGGTTTCCTCCGGGTGCTCCGGCTTCCTCCCACACTCCAAAGATGTGCAGATTGAGTGGATTGGCCATGCCCCTTGTGACCCAGGTTGTGTGGGTTAGATGGATTAGCCATGGTAAATGCATGGCGTTACATGGAAAGGGCGAGGGTGTGGGACTGGGTATGATGCCCTTTTGGAGAGTCGGTGCAGACGCAATGGGCTGAATGGCCTCCGTCTGCACTGTAGGGATTCTATGATGTTAATTCCAAGATTCATTGAATTAAGTTCCATGTGGGAAGATTGGGACTCGTGACCCTCTGCCTTGCTAATCCAGCGCCTTAACCATCACCCTAAATCCCCTCGTTGACTCTATCCCAGCGGCACCCACTCTTGACATGTGCTTCTCGAGCAGTCAGAAGCCCCGAAAGACGCTGTCTCCAGCACCCATGTGTCCCGGTGTCCCCCCCCCCAACCTGCAGCCAAAACACAGCATTCTCCATCGTACATGGATGATTTAAGATGGTTGCATTGTGACAGGCGGCACTGAGAAATTGACGTCCGATTCCTGCCCAAGTGTGTGCACCATACACACAAAACGAATCGGGAGAACACCAAGCACCAGCAATACCAGCTTATGGGACTCCATCAGTGGGACTTCCCGGCCTCACCGTGGCGGGTTTCCCCATGGCGAATCCATTCGATCCGGCCAGCGGCAAGGCTCTGGTTTCGGAAGCAGTGCCCGTGAAGGCTGGAGCTAGTTGGCAGCACAAACACGGAGAAAATAGGCAGGTCGGTATGGCATTAACCCCCCCCCGACGACCAAGTCACAAGTGGGCAAAGGACTGATACAAACAGAAAGATGCAGCACATGGAGAGAGGCCATGCGGCCCATCACACCCGTGCTAGCTCTTTGAAAAAGCTATCCAATGAGTCCCAGTCACCTGCACGTTCCATTCCCCTTTACCCTCCACCTTCCCTTCTCAAACCTTTAACCCCTTCCCTTCTGAAAGTTATGATTCAATCTGTTTCTACCAGGCAATTCACTCCCAATCACAATCTCCTGTAACCTTCTCCTCATTTTCCCCCCTGTTCCGTTTGCCAATTATCTCCAATCTGTGGTCGCGAAATCTTCCTGCTGGTGGAAGCTGTTCCCCCTTATTTCCTGCATCATAGCCCTTCATCATTTTGGACCCATTCTCCTGTCTGATCTGATTTGATTCAGACCACCGCACTTTTTGTCGTTTGAAGACCCGTGAGCTGACGGTTTGGAAAATGACCTCTGTTGGAACATTGTATGTTGAGCAGCAATAGCATTTTCTGGTACTTTTGATTGTGGATGTCTGATGCTTCTCCAAACACAACCTGCCCCTGTCGGCTGAGCTGCCACTCGAAGTCTATTAGGAGCATTGGGGAGCGTTTGTTGTCTAATCCTTTAGTGTGGCACTAATTAGACTTGACGTTGCCCTGGATCTGAAGACTGGCACTGCTGATCCTGTCACAGGATGGCAGTGGGATTGCTTCCAAAACTCGGACCAGGTCGCAACCTCAGTGTTTTTCCATGAGCAGTCACAGTGCCCCCCAGGGATCACAGCAAAGCCCATCGCTGTCTCCTCAACTCTCTTGACAGATTTGTCATCAGGTTTTGACCTGACTGCGGGGATGTGAGAGTGCTGTAGTGCGTTAGCGGGGCCAGATCCTGTATCCATTGGCAACATCAGACGTGACTCAGTTGGTGGCACGCTCACCTCGGAGTTCGAAGGTCGTGCGTTCTCTATCCCTCTTTTCCCCCCCTCACTCTCTTCCCTCTTTCCCTTTTTTCCCTCTTTCCCTTTTTTCCCTCTATTCCCTCTCTCCCTTTTCCCTCTCTCTCTCTTTTCCCTCTTCCTCTTTCATTTCCCTCTTCCTCCCTCTTTTTCTCACCCTCCCTCTCTTTCCCTCTCTTTTCCCTCTCTCTTCCCCTTCTCTCTCTCTTCCCCTTCTCTCTCTCTTTCTCTTTCCCACCCTTTTTCCTGACCCACACCCATGGACATCACTCCAGAGATAGGACATGTCTCCTTTCCTTTGTGCTCTGCACTTTTCTTTCGGCTCACGTCCAACCCTTAAGAAGTGCTAGGGTTAGGGGTAGGGTTCCTAGGGTTACCATTCCGAGGGTTCTCTGCGATCCTGACCAACAGTGGGTCATTTTGGATCTGTCTTAATTCAGGTCAGTGATTTGGAAGCTTCAGTATCCTGTTCAGCAGGATATTTAGTGCGATTAACACCTGCGTTGATGGCATCCAGTAAAGTTGGATTGGTTACCGATGTACATCAGAGATGCCATTCCGGGGCTAAGCATAACCCATTTTGTCTGAGAGTCGCTAGGGAAACCAATAAGCAAAGATACTCCTTCCCCCTCTTACTCCCCTCTCCTATTTCTATTTTTCTCTCCTCTTTCCCTCTCTTCTCTCCACCTATTTCATCGCTCCCTCAATCTCATTCCTTTTCCTTTTCCTCCTTTATCATTCCCTCTCTTTCCTCCCCTCTTCATTCTGCCCTGACTTTCTTCCCTTCCCATCTTTCATTCTCTTCTCCTCTCTACCTTTCTCTCCTCACTCCATCGCTCTTCTTTCCCTCCTACCCACCCTACTCCACCCTCTCACCTAGTGCTCTTTTCCCTCTCCCACTCCCCCTCTCTTTTCCTCCCTCCCTTTTCTTCTCCCTCTCCCTCTTTTCCTCTCTCTCACTCATTTTCCTTTCTGTCTCTCTCTTTTCCCTCTCTTTCTCTTCCCTCCCTCTCTTTCTCTTCCCCCTCTCTCTCGCTCTTTTCCCTCTCTCCCTCTTTTCCCTCTCACTATCCCTTTTCCCTCTCTCTCTCTCTTCCTTCTTTCCCTTTTTTCCCTCTATTCCCTCCCTCCCTCTTTTCCCTCTCTCTTCCCTCTCCCTTTTCCCCCCTCTCTCTTTTCCCTCTCTTTCTCTTCCCTTCCTCTTTCTCTTCCCTCCCTCTCTTTCTCTTCCCTCCCTCTCTTTCTCTTCCCTCTCTCTCTCCCTCTTTCCCTCTCTCCCTCTTTTCCCTCTCACTATCCCTTTTCCCTCTCTCTCTCTTCCTTCTTTCCCTTTTTTCCCTCTATTCCCTCCCTCCCTCTTTTCCCTCTCTCTTCCCTCTCCCTTTTCCCCCCTCTCTCTTTTCCCTCCTCTCTCTTTTCCCTCCTTCTCTCTTTTTTCTCTCTGTCTCTCTCTGTTTTCTCTCTTCCGCCCTCTTTTTTTCTCACCTCCCTCTCTTTCCCTCTTTTCCCTCTCTCCTCCCCCTTTCTCTTCCCCCCCTCTCTCTTTTCCCTCCTTCCCTCTCTTTTCCCTCTCTCTTTCTCTTCCCCCGCCCTATTTCCTGACCCACACTTTTCTCTTGCTCCTCTGCAGTGTCTCCCGAGCTGCCATTTGTTGAGGCAGTGATGTGAGGTATGGGCATCACCTGATGTTGGGGAATGAGACATAATAGACTATCAACAGATGTCAGTTGCTTTTTGACTTTTAACTATTTTTTGGAACATTTTAATACTTGCTAGTGTGTGAGTAACAATGTTGCTGTGTCCCCCTAGTGTCTCGGTGTATAATTGTTTTAAAGTTTAAAGTTTATTTTATTAGTCACAAGCAAGCTTACATTAACACTGCAGTGAAGTTACTGTGAAAATCCTCTAGTTGCTACATTCCAGTGCCTGTTCGGGTACACTGAGGCAGAATTTAGCACGGCCAATGCACCTAACCAGCACGTCTTTTGGACTGTGGGAGGAAACCGGAGCACCCGGGGGAAACCCACGCAGACACGGGGTGAACGTGCAAACTCCGCACAGACAGTGACTCAAGCCAGGAATCGAACCCGGATCCCTGGTGAGGCAGGAGTGCTAACCACTGTGCCACCGTGCTACTGAGACCTAGTAAGAGATCCAAACCAGGCTAACTCGGCGAGGGAGGTGGTGGAAGAGGGTCACCTGGATTTTTCCTGATCCTGATTCCCTGGTGAAATATTCACTCATGTAGTTACTCTGATGAGGACAGGAGGTCAATGGGGCTGTAGCTCAGAAGAGAAATTGACGTTCAATGGTTGCACCATCGCTGATACCCCACTATCAACGTCCTGGCAATTACCATCGACCAGAAACTCAACTGGACAAGAGCAGGTCAGAGGCTGGAGATTCCACAGCGAGTAACTCTCATCATGACTGTCCACCATCTACAAGGCACAAGTTGGAGTGTGATGGAATACTCTCCACTTGCCTGAATGTGTGCAGCTCCAACAACACTTAACAAGCTCAACACCATCCAGGACAAAGCAGCTTGTTTAATTGGCACCCCATCCACCACCTTAAACACCCACTCTCTTCATCACTGACGCACTGCAGCAGCTGACCAAGGCTCCTTCAACACTACCTTCCAAACCCACAATCTCTACCACCTAGAAGGTGGCCACTCAAGTGGATAGAGCCGTGAAGAAGGCCTATAGTGTGTTGGCGTTCATTCACAGGGGGTTGGAGTTTAAGAGCCGTGGGGTTATGCTGCAACTGTATAGGACCTTGGTGAGACCACATTTGGAATATTGCGTGCAGTTCTGGTCACCTCACTATAAGAAGGATGTGGAGACACTGGAAAGAGTGCAAAGGAGATTTACCAGGATGCTGCCTGGTTTGGACAGTAGGTCTTATGAGGAAAGGTTGAGGGAACTTGGGCTTTTCTCTTTGGAGCAGAGGAGGTTGAGAGGAGACTTGATAGAGGTTTATAAGATGATGAGGGGGATAGATAGAGTGAACGTTCAAAGACTATTTCCTCAGGTGAATGGAGCGGTAACTAGGGGGCATAACTATAGGGTTCATGGTGGGAGATATAGGAAGGATGTTCGAGGTAGGTTTTTTACTCAGAGAGTGGTTGGGGTGTGGAATGGACTGCCTGCAGGGATAGTGGAGTCAGAAACTTTAGGAACATTTAAGTAGCTATTGGATAGGCACATGGAGTACTTCGGGATGATAGGGAGGAAATAGCTTGATCTGGGTTTCAGACAAAGCTCGGCACAACATCATGGGCCGAAGGGCCTGTTCTGTGCTGTACTGTTCTATGTTCTATGTAGAAACACAGGGGCAGCAGATAGAATTCCTAAAGTGCAGAAGGATGCCATTTGGCCCATTGAGTTTGCACTGACCCTCCAACAGAGCATCTTACCCAAGCCCACCCCTCACCCTATCTCTGTAACCCCATGTATTTACCCTGCTAATCCCCCTAACCTACACATCTTGGGACACTGAGGGCGAATTTAGCATGGCAAATCCACCTAACCTGCACATCTTTGGAGTGTGTGAGGAAACCGGAGGAAACCCACACAGACACGGGGAGAACGTGCAAATTCCACACAGGCAGTGACCCAAGCCGGGAATCGAACCCGGGTCCCTGGCACTGTGAGGCAGCAATGCTAACCACCATGCAGCCAACGTATAAGTACACAACCACCTGCAAGTGCCCCTGCAAGCCATACACCACCCTGACCCGGATATATATCAGCCGTTCCTTCACTGCCACTGGGTCAAAATCCTGGAACTCCCTCCCTAATAGTGCTGTGAGTGAATGGACTGCAGCGGCTCAGAAGGAAGCTCATCATCACCTTCTCAAGGACAATTAGGGATGTGGAGTCAAATGGCCCACCCAGTGAAGCCCACCCCTTGTGAATCCAAGCCTATCCAGTCTCTCCTTATAGCTCAAATGCTCCATCCCAGGCAACACTCTGGTGAATCTCCTCCGTACCCCCACCAGTGCAACACATCCTTCCTATAATTAGGTGACCAGAACTGCACACAGTACTCCAACTGTGGCCTCACCAATGCTCTATACAACTCCAACATTACCTCCTTGCTCTTATAAGGCATGGTGGCACGGTGGTTAGCGCAGCTGCCTCACAACACTAGGGACCCGGGTTCAATTCCGGCCTCGGGTCACTGTCTGTGTGGAGTCTGCACGTTCTCCCCGTATCTGTGTGGGTTTCCTCCGGGTGCTTCAGTTTCCTCCCACAGTCCGAAAGATGTGCTGGTTAGGGTGCATTGACTGTGCTAAATTCTCCCTCAGTGTACCCGAACAGGCGCCAGAGTGTGGTGACTAGATTGATTCCGGAGATGAGGGGTTTGTCGTATGAAGAGAGATTGAACAGTTTAGGCCGATACTCTCTGGAATTTAGAAGAATGAGGGGAGATCAAATTGAGGTATACAAGATGATAAAAGGTATGGATAAAGTAGACGTGGAGCAGATGTTTCCTCTTGTGGAGCGTTCTAGGACGAGAGGTCATAGTCTTAGGATAAGGGGCAGCAAATTTAAATTAGAGTTGAGGAGAAACTACTTCTCCCAAAGGGTTGTGAATCTGTGGAATTCCCTACCCCAAAGTGCGGTGGATGCTGGGACAGTGGATAAATTTAAGGAGGAGTTAGACAGATTTTAAATTGGTAATGGGTTGAAGGGTTATGGAGAGAAAGCAGGAAAATGGGGATGAGGAGCATATCAGCCATGATCGAATGGCAGAGTAGACTCGATGGGCCGAATTCTGCTCCTATATCTTATGGACCAGGGGATTTTCACAGTAATGTCATTGCAGTGTTAATGTAAGCCTACTTGTGATACTAATAAATAAACTGAAACTCAACGTACGTCATGACTGATAAAAGCAAGTGTCCCGTATGCCTTAACTCCCCTAGCTTTGGGGAAGAGGATTGGGTGTAGTAGCGTGATTCAACCTCTGCTGTAACGGAGGCATCATATTCTGCTCTGTTTCAGAAGGCGAGCCCATTGAAGCAATCGCCAAGTTCGATTACGCTGGGCGGTCAGCTCGAGAGTTGTCGTTTAAGAAAGGGGCTTCGTTACTCCTGTACCACAGAGCCTCCGAGGACTGGTGGGAAGGGAGACATAACGGGCTTGATGGGCTAGTCCCCCATCAATACATCGTGGTGCAGGACACGTAAGTGAAGCTTCTCTCCTTCCCCCAACAATGGCTAACTGGCAACCAATCATCCTATGCTGGAGAAGCTTGGCTCTGACTTGTTTTATAGAGCCATAGAGGTTTACAGCATGGAAACAGGCCCTTCGGCCCAACTTGTCCATGCCGCCCGATTTGATTTGTTTTGATTTATTATTGTCAGATGTATTAGTACACAGTGAAAAGTATTGTTTCTTGCGCGCTATACAGACAAAGCATACCGTTCATAGAGAAGGAAAGGAGAGAGTGCAGAATGTAGTGTTGCAGTCATAGCTAGGGTGTAGAGAAAAATCAACTTAATGCAAGGTAGGCCCATTCAAAACTCTGATGGCACAGTAAGAAGTCTCACAACACCAGGTTAAGGTCCAACAGATTTATTTGGAATCACGAGCTTTCGGAGCGCTGCCCCTTCACCAAGTTGGAGGACTGTTCTTGTATCATCTCCCGAAAGTTGAAGCTCGTTTGCGCTTGTTTTTCTCTCAGGGATGACACCTTCTCTGACGCACTGAGCCAGAAAGCTGACAGCGAGACCAGTAGTGGACCAACTGCCGAAGATAAGTTGTCCTCCAAAAATGACACCAGCTCGCCGACAGATCGGATTCCAGATGTTTACGCCGCAAGGTCAGCTCCTGCGCCAGCGAATTATTCGGATGTCATTGATACGGAAGCGAAACACTCCCGATGCCGGGAATCTGAAATTAAAAACAGACAAAGTGCTGGAAATACTCCGCAGGTCTGATGGCATCTGTGGAGAGAGAAACAGAGTTAACATTCTGGCCAATGGCTGACAGCATTGGGTAATGGGAGGCAGTGGAGGAGTTGTATTGTCACTGGAACACTAATCCAGAGACTGGGCTTTGAATCCCACCACAGCAGGTGATGGAATTTGAATTCAATAAAATCTGGAATTAAAAGTCTAAAGGTGACCATGAAACATTGTCGATTGTTGTAAAAACCCATCTGGTTCAGTCAGGATATTATAATCTTGATTTTGTTTTCATTCGTGGGACATGGGTGTCGCTGGCTGGGCCAGCATTTATTGCCCATCCCTAGTTGCCCTTGGAGGGCAGTTGAAAGTCAACCACATTGCTGTAGATCTGGAGTCACACGTAGGCCAGACCGGGTAAGGACGGCAGATTTCCTTCCCTAACAGACATTAGTGAACCAGATTGGTTTTTCCGACAATCGACAATGGTTTCATGGTCATCATAGAATCCCTACAGTGCAGAAAGAGGCCGTTCGGCCCATCGATTCTGCACCAACCACAATCCCACCCAGGCTCCATTGCAGTAACTCCACATATTTACCCTGCCAATCCCCTGACACTAGGGTCAATTTTAGCATGGCCAATCAACCTAACCCGCACATCTTTCGACATCTGTAGCTTCTTAATTCCAGATATTTTTTATTGAATTCAAATTCCACCATCTGCCCTGGTGGGATTTGAACCCGGGTCCCCAGGACATGAGCTGAGTCTCTGGATTAATAGCCTAGTGATAATTCCTGGTGATAGGCCATCGCCTCACTCTGGCATATGTTTAAATATCTCAGGATTACAAATGCACGGGAAGTAACAGCCACACTCTGCTGGCACTTCAGTGAATGTTCTCCAGAGCAGAGAATGAGTTGGTTGTCCCTCAACAATTACTCAAAAAAAAACAAATTGCCCTGTAATTAATCCTTTTCGGTATGACATTTTTTTCATAGTGCCAATTATCCCATAGCGTCCTTTTCTTGAGCATGTTCAGATTCTTTTAAAATAGAACGAGCATTGAGATAGCGCCTTCCACATCCTCAGGATACGCCATGTCCTTCGAGGTCAAGTGAATTGTTTTGATGTTCTAAAGGCAAATGTGGCACTGAAGCTCTGGCAGGGTGTGGCTATCACTTCCATTTATTACAGGCCAGAGTGGATTTGTAAACCTGAAGTATACCTAAATTAGGATTAAAGGGCGAGATTATTCGGACTCCCAGCCGCGTGTTTCCTGCCAGCAGGAGGTGGCGCATTGTTTGTTAGTGGTAGGATTCTCCAGTCTCGCCGCTGTCAATGGGAATTCCCATTGACGTCACTCCCATCGGGGGTCCGATGCCAGCAGGACTGGAGAATCCCGCCCGTGTGAACGGCCGGAGAATTCCGGCCATGATATCGAGCCCCGTTTGTGCAAACTGTGTAAAATGGCCTGCCTTTTGTTTTTTTGTTGCTTAGACAGAAGAGGAGGCCGGAACCGCCAACGGCTCGACGCCCATTGAGAGTCAGCGATGGGCACTGCGCAGTGCGCCCGGCCCATGGCTTAGTAAGTAGCTCGGGGGACGGTGGCCCCTTGGTCACGCCCCCCCACATCAGCTCCCGCCTGTTCCTCCAGAATCGCGGCGTACCGGTCGACAGCCCGGAGCGGCGTCGCCGGGGTGGCCTTGGCAGCCTTTCCAACCTCAGCCGTCACGAGGCACTCAAAAAGATTGAGAGTCCACCAATCAGAAGGTCTACGTCCTCCGGGCAATACACCAGCTTCACTGAGCATAAACCTCTAGACCCTGAAACGATCGCCCAGGTCTGTGCAAGGCATTGATATTTTACTCATCTGCTCATATGTTTTAACCTTTACCGTGTTGGTTCATAGAACATACTGGTTCCATAGTGTCCAAAGATGTGCAGGTTAGGTGATTGGCCATACCAAATTGTCCTATAGCGTCCAAAGATGTGCAGGTTAGGTGGATTGGTCATGCTAAATTGCCCCTTAGTGTCCCAAGATGTGCAGGTTAGGTGACTGGCCATGCTAAATTGCCCCTTGGTGCCCAAAGATGTGTGGATTAAGTGGATCAGCTGTGCTAAATTGCCCCTCAGTGACCAAAGATGTGCAGGTTAGGTGGATTGGCCATGCTAAATTGTCCCTTAGTGTCCAAAGGTGTGCAGGTTAGGTGGATTGACCATGCTAAATTGCCCCTTAGTGTCCCAAGATGTGCAGGTTAGGTGACTGGCCATAATAAATTGTCCCATCGCGTTCAAAGATGTGCGGATTAGGTGGATTGGCCATGCTAAATTGCCCCTTAGTATCCAAAGATGTGTAAGTTAAGTTAATTGGCTAAATGCGTGGGTTTATGGGGATAGGGGTGGGCCTGGGTAAGATGCTCTATCGGAGAGTCGGTGCAGACTCGATGGGCCGAATGGCCTCTTTCTGCACTGTAGGGATTTTGTGGTTCCATTCTAACGGCACAAAACAAAAAATCAGACCATGTATACTTTAAATTAGGAACAGGTGGGATGAGGCAAAGTGCAAAAGTTGATGTAACGTTAGATAATTAATCAAGAATCCTTTCAACTCCGCAGAGCGTCAGCCACAACCTTTAATACGACATGCAAAAATAAAAACACTCCTCGGGTCTTCCAACTCACAGGGGTGTGTAATTAGGAACAGCAGTGAATGTACGCTGCCTATTACAGAAGTCTCTGAAATGAAGGGGTTCATATTATAAGAACGTCGGAATTAGAAGCAGAAGTGGGCAAATTCAACCCTTTGAGCCTGCTCCACCATTCAATCAGATCATGGTTGATCTCTCCCTGGTCTCAAACCCACCTCCCCACCTGTTCCCCATATCCCGTTTCCTATCAGAAATGTATCTATCTCCTTCCTGAAACCATTCAATGATTCAGACTCCACCGCGCTATGGGGCAGCGAGTTCCACAAATTCACCACCCTCTGCGAGAAATAGTTCCTCCTCATCTCAGTTTTAAATCTGCCGCCTCTCAACCTATACCTGTGACCGCTTGTTCTAGATTGCCCCACAAGAGGAAACATTTGGTCTACATTTACTTTATCAATCACTTTTAAAATTTTATATACCTCCATCAGATCCCCTCTCATCCTTCTCAACCTTGCACGGGCAGCACGGTGGCACAATGGTTAGCACTGCTGCCTCACAGCGCCAGGGACTCAGCTTTGATTCCCGGCTTGGCTCACTGTCTGTGTGGAGTTTGCACATTCTCCCCGTGTCTGCGTGGGTTTCCTCCGGGTGCTCCGCTTTCCTCCCACAGTCCAATAGACATGCTGGTTGGGTGCTTTGGCCGTGCTAAATTCTCCCTCAGTGTACCCGAACAGGCGCCGGAGTGTGGGCGACTAGGGAATTTTCACACTAACTTAATTGCAGAATGTAAGCCTACTTGTGACTAATAAATAAACTTTAAACTCCAGCGAGTACAAGCCCAAATGTTTAATCTCCTCATACGTCAACCCTTTCATCCCCGGAATCAATCTGGTGAACCTTATGAGGCTGAATGTTGGTGTGTTCGCTAGGATGGAATGTGTTGGTGTGTTATTCTGTGTTAGCTGGGATGGAATGTGTGGAGGGCGATTTCAGGATTGGGAAGGAAATATCTTTGAAAATCATTACAGCTTTCAGAAACCAGTTTGACAAGAGGAAGTCCAAATAATTATGTCCGCCTTGAAATGTGTATTAATGTTTGCTATTCTTTTGGATCTTATTTCAGACACTTGGCCAAAAAGCAAACACATAAGCGCTGTAAATGGAAAGTCGACCTAAATATGTTTATTCAAAGGGACTTTAGTTATCTACCAGGAAGCTATTAGGGATATTGTTTGATCCTGGCTTTCATTTCAGAATATCACAGGCCTCAATTTTATCCTTTAGGAAGGGGGGGGGTGGGGTGGGGGTGTCCACCACCAATTTTGAAGAATGCAGGTTGTCATGGAAATGTATAATATTCCTGGGCAAAGGCTCCTGTCACAGGCCTTGTTTCCCTGACTGGAAAGTTTCCAGGGAGGGGCGGGGTCACGGCCTCAAGATAAGGGGTCGGACATTTTGGACTGAGGAGAGGAGAAATGTCTTCACTTCACAGGGTCGTGAACCTTTGGAACTTGCCCCCTCCGGTGAGCTCTGGAGGCTCATTTGTTGAGTACCAGTATATTCAAAATCGAAATGGATGGAGTTTTGGGACCCAGGGGAAGCAAGGAATATGGGCATAGGGGAAGGAAGTGGTGTCGATGTCAATGATCAGCCATGATCTTAGTGAATGGAGGAGCAGCCTCAAGGAGCTGAATGGTCTCCTCCAGCTCCTATTTCAACCTCTCAGCCCTCTGGTTCTTCAGAAGGAACTCTTCAAAATGCAGCTAATGAAAATACAACAAAACTTAACTCCAACTTATAAATCAAAGAAAGGGTTTAATAAAGAAACATCATTACTCCAAACTTGGGGCCTCGCCCTGGGCCACTCCAAGCTCTCCACAATTCTACATACTTCCTTATTTATAGTGAATCAGCTGGTCAGCTGACTATTACATCACTCTGTAATTGGTCCCATGGTTTATTGGGTCAGCTGACCCTTACATCTTGTTCCCATTGGTCACATTACATCCAATACAAAGTTGTCGCTGGTTACATTCTAACACTATCTCTTGTGCTCTTTGGATCTTATTTCCCATGCTGATTATCTAATGATTGTTGTGTATATCCTGCACCAGTTTTGGTATGGACACTTAATGATATGGACACCTGTACGAAAACTGTGCTATTTGGAAGACAGAACCCTTTTGGTCCCTTCCCCTAAGTTGTGGAATGTGCACTGATGCTTTAATTTTGTTGGTGCGAATTTGTAGTTGACGTAAAAACCACCATTTTCCATTCGGAAACTCAAACGTCTGTGACTTTCGCTGTCGGCATTCCCTCACGCCAGATGTGTCTTGGCGTGGTCGGAATTTTACTTTCTCTCGAGAATAGAGAAATCTCAGATTGCAATTTCCAGACCTTTCCAATATGGATTTTATCTTTATCCTAGTATTGAGGAGGACAAGGCATGGTTGTGGCTTAGATAGAGTCATAGAGGTCTACAGCATGGAAACAGGCCCTTCAGCCCAAGCCACCCTTGTTTTTTAACCACTAAGCTAGCCCCAATTGCCCGCATTTGGCCCATATCCCTCTATACCCATCTTACCCATGTAACTGCCTAAATGCTTTCTAAAAGACCAAATTGTACCCGCCTCTACTACTGCCTCTGGCAGCTCGTTCCAGACACTCACCACCCTCTGTGTGAAAGAATTGCCCCTCCGGACCCTTTTGTATCTCTCCCCTCTCACCTTAAACCTATGCCCTCTAGTTTCAGCTCCCTGCCCTTTGGGAAAAGATGTTGACTATCTAGCTGATCATTATTTTATAAACTTCTATAAGATCATTATTTTATTTTATTTTATAGACCTCTATAAGATCAACCCTCAGCCTCCTACACTCCAGGGAAAAAAGTCCCAGTCTATCCAGCCTTTCCTTATAACTCAAACCATCAAGTCCCGGTGACAACCTAGTGATCTCTGGCGCTCCTATTCTGGTCCGCTGAGCATCCCCATTTTAAAACATTTCCCACTGTAGGACAGGCTTTCTGCTGCCAAGGTCCGACGCTTTGGAATTCTCTCCCTAAACCCTTCTCTTGTCCATTAAGGAGAATCCCTACCTCATGAATTAAGTTTTTGGGCAGCTTTCCTCCGCTATTCATGTCAATTTTTAAAATAACATTCCTGTGAAACACCGTACTACGTTAAATTATATAAATGCAAGTTGTTGTTGAAGAATGATCCAGAGGGCTATATTCACAGACATCAAAAAATGGGCCCAGTTGCCATTTAGATGTCTGTGACCAAATCTTTGCAACCTTTCAGATGGCCCAGCATGGTAAATGAATCTTTCATTTTATCAAAAAAAAAGCCAACGCTATTCTCAAAAAGTTTTAACAGGAAGAACTCTTTCTCTTTGCTTTCCTGGCAGGACATTGAAGAGACGATGAACAGCGCATTGAACGAGTTGCGGGAGCTGGAGCGCCAGAGCACGGCGAAGCACGCCCCCGACGTGGTCCTGGACACCCTGGAGCAGAAGAAGAGCTCGCCGGCCTCCCCCTTCGGCCCCTCGGAGGCGAGGAGCCCCCACCACTCGGTGGTGCTGAAGAGCGTCGACCCTTCCATCCGACGGAGCACCAGCTCCTCCAGTGACCCCATGAGCACCTTCAAGCCCGTGCTGTCGCCGCGGATGGGCCTGCAGCTCAAGCCGCCCGCCCTGAGACCCAAGCCCGTGGTTCTTCCCAAGACCAACCCCAGCGTGGGGCCTCCTCCCACTGTCCAGGGCTCCTCGGACAAATCCTGCACCATGTAAAGAAGCTGATGTAACTTGAAATCATCTTTGGAAAAACGTGGGCAGCTAAGGACATGGATAAGAATGTTGATATTTTAACATTTATAATTGGAGATGTATTCTTTCAGTGTTAGAATATCTGTCTCAGTAGTAAATTAACAAGGGCATTTGATTTCCACTTAAAGCTGGACCACTTATATGTGGAACTCACACCAATGTTAACTAGACTTGAAAACATATGCTGCAACAGTTGACTTTTTTTTTTACAAAAAAGTTAGCAAAAAAGGAAAGGACTCCCCGTCTTCTCGACAGAAGGGAGGGGGGGCGGGGAATGTCATAGCTTTTTTTGGTTGCCTGGAGTTGGCGGGAGGAGTTTCCGCATCAGTTTTACGATTTCTCGAAGAACAGCCACAGCGTGGCTGAGCGCTTGGCTTTTATTAATGACTTCTCCTTCCTGTTTTATCTTATTTTTTTGTTTGTTTGCGTTTCCCTTTTTAACATTCCTCCGGCCTTATTGCCACGATTTGCTATTACGAAAGCATGGCTTCGAAAATGAATGGAAAAGGGTCGATCGGACAAACCGCTCCTTAAACTGCCGCCATCTTTCCTGGATACAAGCAAATTGCTGCGGATGCTGGGATCTGAAACCAAAAGAGAAAATGCTGGAAAATCTCAGCGGGTCTGGCAGCATCTGTAAGGAGAGAAAAGAGCTGACGTTTCGAGTCCAGACGACCCTTTGTGCTTTGACGAGGGGTCATCGGGACTTGAAACGTCAGCTCTTTTCTCTCTTTACAGGTGCTGCCAGACCCGCTGAGATTTTCCAGCGTTTTCTCTTTTGGCCGCCTTTCCTGGCCACACGGTAATTTCGAAGATAGATCCTGCGCCAACTTCCTTGCCTATCTGCACACTTCAGCCTTCTCTCCCAAGCTGCATGCGTTGTTGACTGAAACGCTAAGATCAGTAAAGTTAAATATTCTAAGTTAAATATGGAACATGGAGGCCCCTGTGGTGAAGTCAATATCAGCCCCACTTCTTCCGAACACTTTGTACATTCACACATATAAGAACTAGGAGCAGGAGTAGGCCATCTGGCCCCTCGAGCCTGCTCTGCCACTCAATAAGATCATGGCTGATCTTTTCGTGGACTCGGCTCCACTTACCCGCCCGCTCACCATAACCCTTAATTCCTTTACTGTTAAAAAATGTATCTATCTTTGCCTTAAAAACATTCAATGAGGTAGCCTCAACTGCTTCACTGGGCAGGGAATTCCACAGATTCACAACCCTTTGTGTGAAGAAGTTCCTCCTCAACTCAGTCCTAAATCTGCTCCCCCTTATTTTGAGGCCATGCCCCCTAGTTCTAATTTCACCCACCAGTGGAAACAACTTCCCTGCTTCCATCTTATTGATTCCCTTCATAATGCCTATGCCCCACACTAAGTTATTTTCTTTATTGAACCATGTCAGATCCCGCCGCTGAGGGTATATTTAATTTGATGTACTCTTGTATTCTCATTCCCCGAGTTCTACAATTAGGTTTTGGTTAGCACCCAGCCTGTCTGATTTCAAGCAACTCACCCCTAATGTCATCTCCTATTTCTGGCGAATTGGAGACACTCCGCAGTCACCTGGAGTTCTCCACGTCCACTCTATCCAGGCCTCGCAGTATCCTGTAAATTTCAATAAGATTCCCCCCTCATCTTTCTAAACTCCAACGAATACAGACCCAGAGTCCTCAACCGTTCCTCATACGACATTAGCCAGTGTTACACATGAATTTCCATTGGAATGGAAAATGGCCGACTGATTCAATACTCTCCATCGGCCGACGTCAAGTTACCCCACGTCTCAGATTGCCTCCTCTCTGCCACAGGGGAGAGGCCGACCTCCAGTTTCCAGTTAGGATACAGGATTTTGTGTTCCACTTTGCTTCTGTTTATATATAAATGCTCATGTTTACATCGTCACAAAAGACTTCCCGGGTTTACATTTTAACACCAACATTTCCTCTTCTTCTGTCCCATCTCCTGAAATGGTATTTAGTTTTTCTCCAGCGTGACTTATGTCACTCACTCCATTTAGTCTGAAGCACATTGGAGAGGCGCTGCTTATCGAGGGGGGTGGGGGTAGCGAGAGGAGGCGAGCTCTTTAAAACATCCCCAACCGTGATAAAACTGAAAATAATGCCGGTGTAGCCTAGTGATCTTATCGCTAGACTGGAAACTCAGCTAATGTTCTGGGGACCCGGGTTCGAATCCCGCCACGGCAGACGGTGGAATTTGAATTCAATAAAAAATATCTGGAATTAAGAATCTACTGATGACCATGAAACCATTGACGATTGTCGGAAAAACCCATCTGGTTCACTAATGTCCTTTAGGGAAGGAAATCTGCCGTCATTACCTGGTCTGGCCTACATGTGACTCCAGAGTCAGACCAATGTAGATGACTCTCTACATTGCCCTCAGGAATGGGCAATAAATGCTGGCCAGCCAGCAACACCTATTTCCCACAAATGAATAAACCATAATAATTTGAAAAAAACACACACACATTGCGGGCAAATCAGTGCAGGTGACTACTCTTTTTATATTTCGTTAGGGTATCTGTCATATTTTACGGTTTGGAACTGTTCCAGCCCCCATCACAAGCCCCACACTTGCTGACCAAGGCACGGATCCCTACAACCGATAGCAATAGAATTGCCCACTAACCCCGATCTTTCTCTTCCCTGTGCTTTAACATTCATCAATGCGTCTCTGGTAAGCGTAACCAATTCGTACGTTCATTATAACCCAGAGGGGAATTTCGAGATGAATGTGGAAGGCACCGGGTCATACTGGGGAAGATGTGGGCTGGTGCCCTGCACTGAATCGATTTGATTTATTATTGTCACGTGTATTGGGATACAGTGAAAAGTATAGTTTCTTGTGCGCTATACAGACAAAGCAGTTCATAGAGTACATAAGGGAAAAGGAAAGGAGAGGGTGCAAAGCCAAGTTATATTAAGTAGATTAATGTGTTTCTTCACTAGCCAGCCTTGGGGTTAAGGCTCTTCTAAATCACAGAACCCTACAGTGCAGAAGGAGGCCATTCAGCCCATCAAGTCTGCACCAACCACACTCCCACCCAGGCCCTATCCCCATGCGTTTACCCGAGCTAGTCCCCCTGACATTAAGGAGCAATTTTCACAATCCACCTAACCTGCACATCTCTGGACTGTAGGAAGAAATGGGAGCACCCGGAGAAAACCCACGCAGTCATGGGGAGAACGTGCAAACTCCACACAGACAGTGACCCGAGCCGGGAATCGAACCCGGGTCCCTGGCACTGCGAGGTAGCAGTGCTAACCACTGTGCCACCGTGCCACCCCCCAAAGCATGCGCTCACTGTGGTGAGGATGCATCACTCTTCACCCTTGACAACACATTGCCACAGGCCCAATCCCTATCTACAACTTAGCAACCGGTAAGTACTGTTCTACAACAGCACGTTTGTAAATTTTGTTAATACCTCAGTGCTTTTTTCCCGCGGTGTGCTTTTCTCTTGGCGTTCTGCTACCAGAGGTGTTGCCTGGTGACCTCTTATAGTTGCTAGAATTTTCAGACAGATCCCCCGGGCAAACGATTGAAGTCCCCGGCACCATTGTCCACTCTGTGGCCCAATCTCGGTGTGCCCGGTCCTGCCAGGGTAGCACAGGTTCACAAGCACAGCTTGCCCACCAGGCGGGCCTCTCCGATCCATTTCCAATTGTTCCCGGGATGGTGCCAACATCTCCCCATTTCCTGCACCCTCATTTCATCCATGGCCGGTTAAATATGGGGAGGCTGGCTCATTACTGCTGCCTGCTCCTTCCCAAGTGAAAGGTGCAAAAAAGCCCCCATTGAGCCTCTCTCATCCAAATCTGACTTCAGACCCAGTAAGTAGTCTCACAACACCAGGTTAAAGTCCAACAGGTTTATTTGGTAGCACGAGCTTTCGGAGCGCTGCCCCTTCATCAGGTGAGTGACCTGATGAAGGAGCAGCGCTCCGAAAGCTCGTGCTACCAAATAAACCTGTTGGACTTTCACCTGGTGTTGTGAGACTACTTGCTGTGCCCACCCCAGTCCAACGCCGGCATCGCCACATCATGACTTCAGACCGGAATGCTACCCTTGGGAATCACCAAAGCATTGCCAGTGTTCAACCACCTTGTGGCACAGTGCACTGGTAGATTAATCCAACAGTGCCACAGTCTGCCTACTCAATCTTTTCAACGTACTGCCTATAATTTTACTCTTTTACAAGAACAACCTCAAAAGATTACAAGTCATTAAAAGCTATGTGTATCCAATCCGCAGTGACTGATCTAGATATTTAACTTATGACGCACATTCATTTGTGTCTGCCGTTGACTAAATTTAGTACTTTTTTGAGACTTTTTACAGTTTCCACCTTGTGTGGTCTTTTGAGAGAAGGCGATTGTACTTTTGAGGAACATGTAGTTATAGAGTTTACTTAAATTAATTTAAGAAGAAAAAAAAAGCAAAATGTGTACATTAGCCAAAGTGGATACTGCGACTTTGTACTGCTCCCAGGATTTGTATATTCAAATAATAATTATACTGGATTGCGAGATGTGCTCCCCGATGGATCCAATTCAGCAAAAATAATGTACAATGGAGATGATCAGTCTGGGTGCAATTATAGGGAATGTGTAATCCAAGGCCAAGCTTCTTAACACTGCAGTTTAAGTGGATTAGTCACAAACAGCAGCTACAGACACACGGAATGGTAACTACCACCGACCTGACAAACTCTGAACCTTTTTGCTGCCATTTTAGTTACAGGTAGTTTCCTAATTGTCAGCCGCTAGCCCATTGTGTCAGTGTACACCTGTGGCATGTACATGTGGTGTACACCTGTGGCATGTACATGTGGTGTACACCTGTGGCATGTATATGTGGTGTACACCTTTAGCATATACATGTGGTGTACACCTTTCGCATGGACATGTGGTGTACACCTTTAGCACGTACGTGTGGTGTATACCTCTAGTATGTACATGTGGTGTACACCTGTAGTATGTACATGTGGTGCACACCTGTAGCATGTACATGTGTACACCTTCAGCACGTACATGTGGTGTACACCTTTAGCACGTACATGTGGTGTATACCTGTAGCATGTACATGTGTACACCTTTAGCACGTACATGTGGTGTACACCTTTAGCACGTACATATGGTGTATACCTGTAGCATGTACATATGGTGTACACCTGTAGTATGTACATGTAGTGTATACCTGTAGTATGTACATGTGGTGTACACCTGTGATATGTACATATGGAAGTGCCTTTAAACTCTTGGAGGAACTTGAGCCTTGTTCCGTACTGTTGCACCTCCGTTTTCCACTCATTGACCAACTCTGCAGTTCAGAAGAGAGAGATGCAGTTTATTGACAATGTACTGTTAATCAGTTGTGACAATGCACTTTTGTGTATAGTACTGTACATCTGGCATGTAGCATTACCAATTTCAGTATATCTCCTGGTTTGTTCTAGATGTATCTTTCTAATAAAGGAAATTGGTTCCATCTTTCTAGGCTTTGTTTATTCAAAGGCTCCTCTTTCATCCCTCATTGTATATTGTATGTGCATTTGCAAACACACACATGTGATCTTGGACTGTATCAAAAGAGAATCATAGAATCCCGATAGTGCAGAAGAAGGCCATTCGCCCATCGAGTCCACACCGACAACAAGCCCACCCAGGCCCTATCCCCGAAACACCACAGATTTACCCTGCGAATCCCTCTCACATACACATCCCGGGATTCTAAGGGGCAATTTCCCATGGCCAATCATCCTAACCTGCAAATCTTTGGACTGCGGGAGGAAACCGGAGCACCCGGAGGAAACCCACGCAGACACGGGGAGCACGTGCAGACTCCGCACAGACAGTGACCCAAGCCGGGAATCGAACCCAGGTCTCTGGCGCTGTGAGGCAGCAATGGCTAACCGCTGCGCCACCGTGCCGCCCAAGGAGCATGAGGTAAATGTCAAAGAAGTGAATGACTTGTATTTATATAGCACCTTTCCTTTTTTTGATTTCATGGGACGTGGGCATCGCTGGTAAAGGCCAACATTTATATCACCCATCCTTAAGTGCCCTTGAGAAGGTGGTGGTGAGCTGCCACCTTGAACTGCTGCAGTCCATGTGGTGTAGGTACACCCACAGTGCTGTTAGGCACTGTTTCCTGACCACAACACATTGCAAACTGCGTCACAACCAATTGTCAAAATATAGGGAATGCAGCAGCCTGTATGCGCACAGCGGGGTGGCCAGAGAAAATACTCCCTGCTCTTATTCAAGGGAAGTGCTCTGGGATCTTTTACATCTGCCTAAGGGACGTCAGGTAGGATCTCAGCTGAGATTTCATCCACAAAGTGCCACTTCCAACAGCGCAGCATGCCCTCGGTACTGCCCAGGCCTAGACCTTGTGTTTTGAGTCTCTGGTCTTGAACCCTTGACCTCCTGTTACGTGGCACAGTTGTCTCTACAGCGGCAGAAGGCACAGAGAACACGGGAGTAAATAAGCTATTTATCTTGGACAATGAAAATAAGGACTGGATGATGCAAGTACAAATTTCGAAAGTCTTGTGCAAAGTTGGGGGAAAGATAAATCCTGACGAGATAGTGGCTCTGCATTTTGTGCGTGGAGTTTGCACGTTCTCCCCTTATCTCAGAGAGTCATAGAGGTTTACAGCATGGAAACAGGCCCTTCAGTCCAACTTGTCCAGTTTTTAACCACTACCCTAGTCCCAATTGCCCGTATTTGGTCCATATCCCTCCATACCCATCTTACCCATGTAACTGTCTAAATGCTTTTTAAAAGACAAAATTGTACCCGCCTCTACTACTACTTCTGGCAGCTTGTTCCAGACACTCACCACCCTCTGGACCCTTTTGTATCTCTCCCCTCTCACCTTAAACCTATGCCTTCTAGTTTTAGACTCCCCTATCTTTGGGAAAAGATGTTGACTATGTAGGTTTCCTCCGAATGCTCCGGTTTCCTCTCACAATCCAGTGATGTGGGGGTTAGGTGAATTGGCCATACTAAATTGCCGCTTAGTGTACCAAGATGTGTAAGTTTAGGGGAATTAGCCATGGTCAATATGGGGGTTATGGGGATAGGGTGAGGTGGTGTGGACCTGGGTAAAATGCTCATTCGGAAAGTCAGTGCAGACTTGATGGGCCAAATGGCCTCCTTCTGCACTGCAGGGATTCTATGATTCCTCGGGAGGACAGTAGAATTGGGTGTGGATTATAGAACTTTTGAAAAGGAACTGGGTGAAAACTGTTGTGGAATGAGACTGAGGGTTACAGAGATATTAACAAACCTGATCAACAGTAAGAAGTTTCACAACAGCAGGTTAAAGACAAACAGGTTTATTTGGAATCACGAGCTTTTGGAGCACTGCTCCTTCATCAGGTGAGAGGAGATTAGTTCAAAAACGGGGTGAACCTGGTGTTGTGAGACGTCTTGCTGTGCCCAGCCCAGTCCAATGCCAGCATCTCCACCTCAAGCCTGATTAAGGAAGCTGATTGATGTTCCCTAAGTAGAAATCAGTAGGTGCAATGAAAATAAGTACACGATCGAAAAAAAACTGCACATATTGCTGGTGAATGTGGCAGTGTCTCCTTTCAGAGCGTGCTACAGGAAAGATTGAGAGAGCAAGATGCCTTTAAATGCATAGCTGTGTGTGAATTCCTGTTGTCCTATGGTGAGAGATTGAGTGAGTTGAATCCACATTCTCTGGAGAGGTGCCCTCATTGAAGCATTCAAGATTCTGAAGGGGGTTTGACACAGTAGATGAGGAGAGATCGTCATAGAAATCATAGAATCCCTACCATGCAGAAGGAGGCCATTCAGCCCATCGAGTCTGCACCGACAACAATCCCCACCCAGGCCCTATCCCCGTAACCCCACATATTTACCCCGCTAATCCCTCTAACCTACGCATCCTGGGACACTAAGGGGCAATTTAGCATGGCCAATGCACCTAACCCGCACATCTTTGAACCGTGGGAGGAAACCGGAGCACCCAGAGGGAATCCACGCAGACACGGGGAGAATGTGCAGACTCCACACAGACAGTGGCCCAAGCCGTGGAATCAAACCCAGGTTCTTGGAGCTGCGAGGCAGCAGTGCTAACCACGGTGCCACCACAATCATTGAGCAGATTAAACATGACAGCACCTTCCCTATCACTGTGCTATTTACCTCACTAATCCCCATATCACAAAGGGGCAATTTAGCGTGGCCAATCAACCAACCCATACATCTTTGGAGTGTGGGAGGAAACCGGAGCACCCGGAGGAAACCCACGAAGACACGGGGAGAACGTGCAAACTCCACACAGACAGTGACCTGAGCCGGGAATCAAGCCCGGGTCCCTGGCGCTGTGAGGCAGCAGTGCTAACCACTGGGCCTGGCTGGGGGAATCTAGAACACAGGGGCACAGTTTCAGGATAAGGGGGCCGATTGTTTAGGACTGCGATGAGGAGAAATCTCTTCACTCAGAATTGTGAATTTTTGGACAATGTAGGTAATTTTATCTAAATGTGATGCTTGCAAATGGCTAATAATGAACTGGATGGCGATTATGAAGTCCGTCCAATGGTTTTAATGAATTGGGGAATTAGATGGGGTATACAATGGTTGGCTCCATTCATATTGCTGATTTTACCGTTGTCCAAACTTAGAATTGCCCCAATCAGGATTGTTTGCAATTATTCTACATCGGTTTTCTATCTTTATTCTGGTTAAACATATGATCAAGAGAAGATACCATGATTTGTCGCATCTATATTCCTACTTTTCAAATGGTTTCTGGATAAATCAATTCATACAGCGTAGAAGCAGGCCATTTGGCCCATCGAGTCTGCACTGACCCACCTTTTCTTTTAAGCTTATACAGGTCCTATCCCTGTAACCCCACGTATTCACCCCACTAATTCCACTCCCCCCCCCCACCCTCTGCCCCCACCTACACATCTTTGGACACCAAGGGGCAATTTAGCATGGCCAATCCACTTAACCTGCATATCTTTGGAGTGTGGGAGGAAACCGGAGCACCCGGAGGAAACCCACGCAGACACGGGGAGAACGTGCAAATTTCACACAGACAGTGGAGGACGTGCCCCTAACTACATCAACGGGGATGAAGTGCAAATGGTCGAGAGTTTCAGGTTTTTAGGTGTCCAGCTCACCAAAAACCTGCCCTTCTCCCTCCATGCCGACGCTATAGTTAAGAAAGCCCACCAACGCCTGTACTTTCTCAGGAGCGAAAGGAAATTTGGCATGTCAGCTACAGCTCTCAACAACCTTTACAGATGCACCATAGAAATACAGCTTGGTATGGCTCCTGCTCTGCCCAAGACTGCAAGGAACTAGAAAAGGTCGTGAATCTAGCCCAATCCATCACTCAAACCAGCCTCCCATCCATTGACTCTGTCTACACTTACTGCTGCCTCGGCAAAGCAGCCAGAATAATTAAGGACCCCACGCACTCCAGACATTCTCTCTTCCACCTTCTTCCGTTGGGAAAAAGATACAAAAGTCTGAGGTCACGTACCAACTGACTCAAGAACAGCTTCTTCCCTGCTGCTGTCAGACTTTTGAATGGACCTACCTCGCACTAAGCTGATCTTTCTCTACACCCTAGCTATGACTGTAACACTACATTCTGCACTCTCTCCTTTCCTTCTCTATGAACGGTATGCTTTGTCTGCATAGTGCACAAGAGACAATACTTTTCACTGTATGTTAATACATGTGACAATAATAAATCAAATTTTAAAAAACATCAAATTCTTGGCTTGTGCCAAGTTCCAACGTATGTTAAGGGGAGGTGATGGCCTCGTGGTATTATCGCTAGACTTTTAATCCAGAAATTCAGCTAATGCTCTGAGGACCCGGGTTCGAATCCCGCCCGGGCAGATGGTGGAATTTGAATTCAATAAAAAATATCTGGAATGCAGAATCTGATGACCATGAAACCATTGTTGATTGTCAGAAAAACCCATTTGGTTCACTGATGTCCTTTAGGGAAGGAAATCTGCTGTCCTTACCCGGTCTGATCTACATGTGACTCCAGAGCCACAGCAATGTGGTTGACTCTCAACTGTCCTCGGGCAACTAGGGATGGGCAATAAATGCTGGCCAGTCAGCGATGCCCATGTCCCACAAACGAATAGAATCTACTGCATTCCAGATATGCACAGCACTACACAACCTATGCAATAGATCTGACCCAGTTAAATTCATCCCACCATGAATATACAGGACAAGGAAGGACGTTCATTGTTTGATATTACTGTTCTATGGAATAAACCATTCTTCAAATAGAAAGTGTTTCAATATATGTTGGTGATGGAAAAACATTCTACTGTTGCTCCTCTTTCTCTTTGGACCAAATAATAAATGATCCTGTCGCTGAGTTTTGACAAGGTTGAAGCCTCCAATTTAACCAGGGTTTTGCCAGCGCATGTGATTAATGTTTTACCAATGCCGGTCTCGGAAGTTCCATCGAGGAATGAGTAGGCCAACACTATTCTTTCTGGGATAAGAACCTGAATTCAGCCAAGATTGGTGGGAGAAAACACTGATTGTAACGGCCTCACGTACAACCTTAACCCAGTTTGCAGTGAGCAGGGAACTAGCATAGCATTGCGTTAATTGGCAATCTCACTTGCCAATTAACATCACAAGGGGGGTCACAAGTCAGCCTGCTGTCTATTCTTCCGAAATTGACATGTAGCTGCACTGCAGAGGTACAGCAGCGTGAGCTTTACTCTGCGTCTAATTGTGATATACCTCAGCTTCCATATGGCTGTTCTGAATGATATCCCTCGCCTTGACTGACATAATAACACAGCACTGAAATCTTTACATCTCCAACCTTGTTTATTTATGAATCTTGCAGGCGCCGTTCCATTTTATTTACCTCCCTGTCAAATTGGATATCAAATTTATTTTCCACAATGCATCATTAACAAAATACACGGTTAAAGCTGTTGCAGCTTCGTTTTGTCAATGATTCATTCTCCTCCACCGATCACAAGGGAGGAGATTAATCCAGTCGGGCCAAAAGTTAGGACATCATTTAAAAGATTGATGGTCCCACACCGCCAGTCCATAGTCTTTAGTTTGTTTTCCTGCATTATCAATAGCGTTTGTCTCTCCCCAAAGGCCGCATCAATTCTGTAACACTGACGTCAGCCGATAGATTCCTGTCATTTGCCGTATCTCTGACGGTCGACTAGAAATGTTCAAATGTTTACTTCTAACTTCTATCATGTCCTGTTCTGAATAATCATATCCAAAGCAGCAGTCACAGCCAGAGCCTCTGATGACTTGTGCAAGTGGTACAGTGGTTAGCACTGCTGCCTCACAGCGCCAGCGACCCGGGTTCAAATCCAGCCTAGGGCCACTGTCTGTATGGAGTTTGCATGTTCTCCCCGTGTCTGCGTGGGTTTCCTCCGGGTGCTCTGGTTTCCTCCCACACGCCAAAGATGTGCGGGTTAGGTTGATTGGCCATGGTAAATTAACCCTAGTGTCAGGGGGACTAGCAGGGTAAATATGTGGGGTTATGGGAATGGGGCCTGGGTGGGATTGTGGCCGGTGCAGACTTGATGGCCTGAATGGCCTCCTTCGACACTGCACAGATTCTATGACTTCTCCTGGACCTACTGCAAACTCCCCTCATAGGAAAAAGATTGTCTCATTTTACTCAAAGTGCTCATTTGATCATAAGTGACTAAGCTGACGATCCCGGAAGGCTACAAACAGAAATGAGCATTGCTTTGATTCACTTACCGGATGTGGACATCACTGGCAAAGTTAAGAACAACAAAGAACAAAGAACAAAGAACAATACAGCACAGGAACAGGCCCTTCGGCCCTCCAAGCCCGCGCCCCTCCCCGGTCCAGGATTGAATCCTGAATCCAGGATCCCCGCCCAATTTTCCAGCCTATCTACAAACCAATATCCTATCCACCGAGCTGTCCCTCACAGCTACGATGCTTTGTTCATTACAACCTATTAACTCACCCCCACCCCCCCCATTCCAGACCATGTGATCTCCAGGGAGAGCGAAAACCCAGAGTGAAAAACCCCAGGGCCAATATGGGGAAAACAAAATCTGGGAAATTCCTCTACGACCCCCTGAGGCAATCGAAACGAGTCCAGGAGATCACAATGGCCCTGATCGGAAAATGCTTCCCAACCCTAGTCATTTCCACTTCCACGAACACCATATGAATTCCCTGCCCCCGAGACAGGTTCCCAACTATCCACAGTCTCGCTCTGTAATGGCACCAGCAAGATGATCATAGAATGAAGCCGTGAAACGAGAAACAAGGAACAATTAGCCCGCGCCGCTCCCTGGTCCAAACTAGACCACTCTTTTGTATCCCTCCATTCCCACTCCGTTCATATAGCTGTCTAGATAAGTCTTAAACGTTCCCAGTGTGTCCGCCTCCACCACCTTGCCCGGCAACACATTCCAGGCCCCCACGACCCTCTGTGTGAAATATGTCCTTCTGATATCTGTGTTAAACCTCCCCCCCTTCACCTTGAACCTATGACCCCTCGTGACCGTCACCACCGACCCGGGGAAAAGCTTCCCACCGTTCACCCTATCCATGCCTTTCATAATTTTATACACCTCTATTAAGTCTCCCCTCATCCTCTGTCTTTCCAAGGAGAACAACCCCAGTTTCCCCAATCTCTCCTCATAACCAAGCCCCTCCATACCAGGCAACATCCTGGTAAACCTCCTCTGTACTCTCTCCAAAGCCTCCACGTCCTTCTGGTAGTGTGGCGACCAGAACTGGACGCAGTATTCCAAATGCGGCCGAACCAACGTTCTATACATCTGCAACATCAGACCCCAACTTTTATACTCTATGCCCCATCCTATAAAGGCAAGCATGCCATATGCCTTCTTCACCACCTTCTCCACCTGTGACGTCACCTTCAAAGATCTGTGGACTTGCACACCCAGGTCCCTCTGCGTCTCTACACCCTTTATGGTTCTTCCATTTATCGTGTAGCTCCTCCCTACATTATTCCCACCAAAATGCATCACTTCGCATTTATCAGGATTGAACTCCATCTGCCATTTCCTTGCCCAAATTTCCAGCCTATCTATATCCTTCTGTAGCCTCTGACGATGTTCCTCACTGTCTGCAAGTCCTGCCAGTTTTGTGTCGTCCGCAAACTTACTGATCACCCCAGTTACTCCTTCTTCCAGATCATTTATATAAATCACAAACAGCAGAGGTCCCAATACAGAGCCCTGCGGTACACCACTAGTCACAGGCCTCCAGCCGGAAAAAGACCCTTCCACTACCACCCTCTGTCTTCTATGACCAAGCCAGTTCTCCACCCATCTAGCCACCTCCCCCTTTATCCCATGGGATCCAACCTTTTTCACTAGCCTACCATGAGGGACTTTGTCAAACGCTTTACTAAAGTCCATATAGACAACATCCACGGCCCTTCCTTCGTCAACCATTTTGGTCACTTCTTCAAAAAACACCACCAGGTTAGTGAGGCATGACCTCCCTCTCACAAAACCATGTTGACTATCGTTAATGAGTTTATTCCTTTCTAAATGCGCATACATCCTATCTTTAAGAATCTTCTCCAACAACTTCCCCACCACGGACGTCAAGCTCACCGGCCTATAATTACCCGGGTTATCCTTCCTACCCTTCTTAAATAACGGGACCACATTGGCTATCCTCCAATCCTCTGGGACCTCACCTGTGTCCAGTGACGAGACAAAGATTTGCGTCAGAGGCCCAACGATTTCACCTCTCGTCTCCCTGAGCAGCCTTGGATAGATTCCATCAGGCCCTGGGCCTGATTTAGTGTCCATCTCTAATGTGATGGCACAGTGGCACAGTGGTTAGCACTGCTGCCTCACAGCGACAGAGAGCCGGGTTCAATTCCGGCCTTGGGTCACTGTCTGTGTGGAGTTTGCACATTCTCCCCGTGTCTGTGTGGGTTTCCTATGGGTGCTCCGGTTTCCTCCCACAGTCCAAAGATGTGCGGGTTAGGTGGATTGGCTGTGCTAAATTGACCCTTAATATCAGGGGGACTAGCTAGGGTAAATGCATCGGGTTATGGGGATAGGACCTAGGTGGGATTGTGGTCGGTGTAGACTCGATGGGCCGAATGGCCTCCTTCTGCACTGTAGGAATTCTATGATTGTAATGGCATTGAGAAAGTGTTGGGCAAGTCACCTCTTGAATCTGTGCCTTGCAGACGGTGATAAGTCTCTGGGGACTCAGGAGATGAGTCAGTGGGAGCTGGATTCCCAGCCTCTGATCTCCTTGTACAACTGCGGTATGTATATGCCTGGTCCATTTAAGTTTCTTGTCAATGGTAACCCCCCAGGCTGATGGTGGTGGAGGACTCCACAATGGTAATGCCGTTGAATGCCACGAAGAGATGGTTAGGCTATCCCCTATTGGAGATAGTCACGATCCAGCATTTGTCAGGCGCAAATGTTAGTTGCCACTTTCCAGCCCAAGACTGAGTGTTATCCAGGTCTTGCTGCACATATGCATGGACTGTTTCAGTATGTGAGGTATCACAAATGAAGTACTTGAGCTTTACTGAAAAAGAAACATGACATCAAAGCTTTCAGTCTTGCTTTCATCAGGACAGATGCAAGAATACCAAATTTCAAAGGGAGCCATAATTTATACTGCATGAGATTCGTTGGCAAAAATTATCAGTTGGGTTCACAGTAAGGCTCACTTATGCTTGCTAGAAACTACCTATGGTCGGATGCATGGGCCTGTCCTCTGCAAGCAAAAGGAACATGTCCAGCCATTGCAGCTTTTTAAAATTAAAATAAGCATGGAGACAGTAGTTCCCTGGTGCATTCTCCATGCCTTGATGGATCAGAGCCAACTTGCCAAATGACCAGCATGCTTTTCTCATGCAGTATAGATTGTTGTTCCCTTTGAAATTTGAGGCTGTCCTGATGAGTGCAAGATTAAAAATTTTGACAGCCTGTCTCTTTTTGCCAGCAATCCTAACTATGTAAGCTGACATGCTGGATATCATTGTGTATCCAGTAGACAATCTCACGTTCAAGATGTGGGAGTGAGTAGATAGATACGACTTAAGCTCTGAGACTGAGCAACTCACTCCAAATCTGCTCTGAGATGAAAGTGTAAACTGAGTCTGCTGGTGTAATGCTGCTATCGATTTTTATTTTTATTACTGTAGTGACAGCCTTTAGCTTTTAGTTTGTTAAGTAGAGAAATATGATGCCATTTTAAAGGAATAACTAGTGATGCTCTGAACTGAGGATGAACCCACAGCACTGTTGGTTCCAATATGAAATAATCGCTTGCTTAATGAGAGAGATTAATTAAACATTGGCCATTGCAAAACTTGCTCCTCTGCTTCAGGGAGCTGTAATCACTGGTAATGCGTGCAAAGACAACAGCTAGTCGCCGCTAAACATCTCAATAAATATTAGTTTTGTTTTTTGAACTGGCTTTGTGGAGAATGAGATGATTAGCTGTTCCTTAATGGTGCAGATTTTAAAATGTGCCAGGAAAATTGGGAGCACTTAATGTGGATAAATCTGTCTGTCTGGGTGGTGATGGACTGCACCTGGGGTGCATGTCCCTTCTGGATATAACATAGTCTGTCATGGCTATAGAGGCTAACTCGTCAGTGGTCGTACCTTCAGCAGCTGGCAAAGGTTATTAGAGTTTAGCCCGAGGTTTTACTGATGGTTTTGCTTTTGGCAAGCTCACTTTTCCGTCACTTGGCCCTTCGAGCCTGCTCCGCCATTCATTACGATCATGGCTGATCATCCAACTCAATAGCCTAATCCTGCCTTTTCCCCATAACCTTTGATCCCATTCGCCCCAAGTGCCACCTCTTGAATACATCCTGAGTCATCCGGTCATTTCATAGAATCTCTACAGTGCAGAAAGAGGCCATTCAGCCCATTGAGTCTGCATCAACTCTCCAACAGAGCACCTTACCCAGGCCCAGCCATTCCCTTCTCTATCCCCATAACCCCACACATTTATCCTCACTAATCCCCCTATCCTACACATTCTGGGATACTAAGGGGGTAATTTAGCACCAATCCCCCAACCTACTCATCTTTGGATTGTGGGAGGCATTAAGTGCATTAACACGGTGGGTGGTAAAGTGGGTCAGTCTGCTTGTCACCACTTGCTTTTAACTCCCACCGCTGGCGAGCAGTATAACTATTGCGCAAAGAGAACTGGGGATGTAAGAGTCTCCCACCAGTGGATACACCACTAGTGATAAGACCTCGGACGCTGAGGGAAGTGACAGTGGAAATGGTGGAGGTGCTGGTCACAATCTTCTGATCCTCCTTAGGTACTGGGGTAGTACAAAAGGTTAGAAGAGTAGAAATTTTTCACCCTTGTTCAAGAATGGAAAGGAAGATGAATTTGACAATTTGACAGCTAAGAGCATACCAGCCAATGGTGGGGTACTGACAACTGGGGAGGCGCCCAGAATTGGAGGAGTGCAACGATCCTGAAGGCGTCAAGAGCTAGAGAGATATGGAGGAGCTAGGCCATGGAGGGAATTGAAAGCAAGACAGAGGGTGGGAATTTCTGGTCGCGCTCATCCCAAAACTGGAAAATCCCACCCGAGGTCAACGGACTTTTGCATGGTCCGACCCCCGCTCCCCCGCCCACTACGATTCCCGTGGTGGGTGGGCTGGGAAAATTCCAGAGAATGTTAAGGATGTAGCATTATCAGACTTGAAGGCAGACAGCACCAGCCATTACACGGAGTTTTTTTTGTTTCTAACTGGAGAAGGTTCCTCAGTGAAAATCCATTAGCCCAACTAAGACATTTCTTCAAGATTGTGGGAAAGCACATGGGATTGAGCACATTGCAATAAGCTGCCCACACACACACAAAAACAAGGGCTGACTGAAAGGTTTGTATTTGTCCTTTCTCCGACCATTAACTGGAGCTTTTTCTATTTGTGGCGGGTTCCATGTGACTGGTTTAGCACTCTCTTTAATAACTCTACTTTCCTTCCATTTACTTTCTGAAGGCAAGTTATGCAGGCAGCAGTAAATCCCAAGATATAGAAATCAGTGGCGAATATCCAGTGTCCTAGCAGATGCTTAACACTTCCTCTGTCCCCTGATTTATATTTCCACATGTGATTTTAACAGTGATTTTGCAATGTCCGGAAATATAGGTCAGTTTAAGTAACCAAAATGAGAAAACGCTGGAAAATCTCAGCAGGTCTGGCAGCCTCTGTAAGGAGACAAAAGAGCTAATGTTTTGAGTCCAGATGACCCTTTGTCAAAGCTAAAAGGCACAAAGTGGGAGATATTTATACTGCAGGGTGAGGGAATGAAAGATGAGTCATAGCCACAGAAACAAGGGGAAAGGCTGCTAATGGCAGCCCATAGAGAGAATAGAAGGTGTGAATGGCCAAACGGCAGAGAAGCTGAAATCAGAGGGTAAACTGTGACAGATGAAGATGGGGGGGGGTGCTGGGGGTATGGATGGGAGAGAGGTACAATTGAAAAAAAAAGAGGGAAAAGGGAAGCAAAGGGGGAGAAAAGGTAAGGAAAGGGGGGAATAAAATAGGGGGAAAGAGTGGGGGGGGGAATAAAGAAAGACAATAAAGGAATAAAAGGTAGAGAACAGTTAAAAATAAATAAAATGAAAACAAAGGGGTCAATTATCTAATCATCTGAAGTTGTTGAATTTGATGTTGAGACTGGAAGGCTGTAATGTGCCTAGTCGGAAGATGAGATGCTGTTCCTCCAGTTTGCGTTGAGCATCACTCGAACATTGCAGCAGGGGCCAAGGATAGAGGTGAACATGGGAGCAGGACCGTGTGTTAAAGTAGCAAGCAACCGGAAAGTCAGGGTCCTGACTGCACACAGACCGAAGGTGCTCATCTCCCCCCTCCCCCCTCAACATCTTCATCTGTCACAGTTTACCTTCCGATTTCAGCTTCTCTGCCGTTTGGCCATTCACACCTTCTATTCTCTCTACGGGCTGCCATTAGCAGCCTTTCCCCTTGTTTTTGTGGCTATGACTCATCGTTCATTCCCTCATTTTAAGTAACTTGTATTTATGGCTGTTAGAAATAAGCTATAGCTTTAAGTTTAATATATATTTCTGTATAAGAAAGGGGGAGCCTGAGTTCTGTTTTCACTTTAAAAAGTTGCTTATACGTCTGAACACTTCCATCAAATCTTCTCTTAGCCCGCCCTGGACAGCCTGTTTCTCTAACCACAAAGAACAATACAGCACAGGAACAGGCCCTTCGGCCCTCCAAGCCCGCGCCGCTCCCCGGTCCAGGATTGAATCCTGAATCCAGGATCCCCGCCCAATTTTCCAGCCTATCTACATACCAATATCCTATCCACCGAGCTGTCCCTCACAGCTACGATGCTTTGTTCATTACAACCTATTAACTCACCCCCACCCCCCCATTCCAGACCATGTGATCTCCAGGGAGAGGCGAAAACCCAGAGTGAAAAACCTCAGGGCCAATATGGGGAAAAAAAATCTGGGAAATTCCTCTCCGACCCCCTGAGGCGATCGAAACGAGTCCAGGAGATCACAATGGCCCCGATCGGAAAATGCTTCCCAACCCTAGTCATTTCCACTTCCACGAACACCATATGAATTCCCTGCCCCCGAGACAGGTTCCCAACTATCCGCAGTCTCACTCTGTACTGGCACCAGCAAGATGATCATAGAATGAAGCCTTGAAACGAGAAACCAGGAACAATTAGCCCGCGCCGCTCCCTGGTCCAAACTAGACCACTCTTTTGTATCCCTCCCTTCCCACTCCGTTCATATAGCTGTCCAGATAAGTCTTAAACGTTCCCAGTGTGTCCGCCTCCACCACCTTGCCCGGCAACACATTCCAGGCCCCCACGACCCTCTGTGTGAAATATGTCCTTCTGATATCTGTGTTAAACCTCCCCCCCTTCACCTTGAACCTATGACCCCTCGTGAACGTCACCACCGACCCGGGGAAAAGCTTCCCACCATTCACCCTATCTATGCCTTTCATAATTTTATACACCTCTATTAAGTCTCCCCTCATCCTCCGTCTTTCCAAGGAGAACAACCCCAGTTTCCCCAATCTCTCCTCATAACCAAGCCCCTCCATACCAGGCAACATCCTGGTAAACCTCCTCTGTACTCTCTCCAAAGCCTCCACGTCCTTCTGGTAGTGTGGCGAAGTCCACGCTAAGGAAGTGAATTTATTATTATGACAAACACAAAACATGACTGAAACCTAATGAATAAATGAGTCCACACAGCTCATACTTAAAATAGATGGATTGATATGGATGTAGTATATTTGTGGAAAAAAAACCAAATGTAAGTGTAAGCTAAAAAGCAAAATTCCCAATAGATTGAGGTAACAGGAAGATTGAATACAGGGCATCGGTTTCTAAAATCAAGACTGCAAGTACAGGAGATGGTCTAACATTTAAAAAGGGTAAATGGGGTTCTAGGGTTTTAATGAAGCAGAAACCAAATTGTTGTACGCCTGTTCAGTCGGTCACACAAAGAGGTTCTGCGTCTTGCAAAGCTGAACTTTCACACTTTATTGGAAACAAATAACTATGTTCATATATGCAAGGAGTAGCCCAAGCTATGAGCCAACTCCATGCTTGCTTCTACACAGGTCTCTGTCCGGTCCACAACTAACTCTAGTCTCAAGTCATCTGACCCTTTCCATCAGACTATGGGCGGTACTGTTCCCAGTGCCCCATTGATCTTTGTAATGCCAGATACAGTAATACTGCGAATACAAAGATTAGTAAAGTTAACAGCAGCCATCACTGGCAGCTTCTCAGTTAAAGAAGGCTGATCCATGGGGAGATAGTGTTTGCCATCTTCACATGATGGTATACAATTACATTGCGATGAAACTGTGCTATTTTGATATATTTTATGTTTAAGGTGGGTTGCTTTAAGAGGCAGTTTTTTGTTACAAGAGTTGATTGTCTGGTAAATATGCAGCAGATGCTAAGAATGCAGGTTAGTAACTGATTTTAGCTAGGAATGTGTTACTTTGTAGAGTTAATAGACTTCTTGTTTCTTTAGATTTTCCTGGCATTTTAGACTAGGTATGCAGAGTCATATGAGTTTTGATTAGATTGACTGACAGGGACATTGTCATGTCCCTAATGGGAGGAGCTAAACCTACAGAAAAAAGCAGTTTCATTTTCATTTTAAAATACAAGCAGTTGCTGCCTGGACCTGCCAAAAGAAACAGGTGTCGCTCTCTCTCTAGAGACTTTCTAAAGCTCAAGGACTTTTAACCTAAGTCACAAGCAAGTATGCCTGAGTTGTACTAACTAATTGTAAAGAGGGGTTTAAGTCTGTAAGAGAAATTTTGTTTAAACTTTATTTATGTGTCAAAAGTAGGCTTACATTAACACTGCAATGAAGTTACTATGAAAATCCCCGAGTCATCACACTCCGCCTGTTTGGGTACACGGAGGGAGAATTTAGCATGGCTAATGTACCTAACGAGCACATCTTTTGGACTGTAGGAGGAAACTGGAGCACCCGGAGGAAACCCACACAGACATGGGGAGAATGTGCAGACTCCTTACAAACAGTGATCCAAGCTGGGAATCGAACCCGAGTCCCTGGCGCTGTGAGGCAGCAGTGCTAATCACTGTGCTATCATGTCGCCCTGCTTGATTGGGACTCATAGTGATAGGTTAGCAGTTAAGAATTGTATCTTGTCATGTTTAAGCATTGTTCAATTGTTAAAGGTTAAGCTAGTTCATTTGTTATGGTTAAACTGTGTTGTAAGATTTGTTTTGATTAAAGCTCCTTGGTTTGTCAGTACAATCGCGCCCGGAGTGAAGCATCGTATCCTCACGTTAATGCCAAAATAGAAAAATTATTGAGGTCTAGTCTGACTTCATAATATAGCTTGGGGTTTCCGATCTGGTAGAGTCATAGTCATAGAATCATAGAGGTTTACAGCATGGAAACAGGCCCTTCGGCCCAACTACCGCCCTTTTTTTAAAAACCCGAAGCTAGTCCCAATTGCCTGCGTTTGGCCCATATCCCTCTATACCCATCTTACCCATGTAACTGTCTAAATACTTTTTAAAAGACAAAATTGTACCCGCCTCTACTACTACCTCTGGCAGCTCGTTCCAGACACTCACCTCCCACTGTGTGAAAAAATTGCCCCTCTGGACACTTTTGTATCTGTCCCCTCTCACCTTAAACCTATGCCCTCTAGTTTTAGACTCCCCTACCTTTGGGAAAAGATATTGACTATCTAGTTGATCTATGCCCCTCATTATTTTATAAACCCCTATAAGATCACCTCTCAGCCGTCTACACTCCAGAGAAAAAAGTCCCAGTCTATCCAGCCTCTCCTTATAACTCAAGCCACCAAGTCCGGTAGCATCCTAGTAAATCTTTTCTGCCCTCTTTCTAGTCTCTGGTACCCTAACAATTGCCTGTACAACACAAAAACAGGCCATTCTGCCCATCTGGGCCATGGTAGCAGATTGAGTTCCTACAGTTTTTCGTATAATCCCACCAGAATAACCTTTCAGTCCTTTGTCCTTTATGCGTAGTCACTAGAAGGTACGCAAAACCAGCCCAGACCTCTGACATTCACATCTTTTTCCCTGGGGAAAGTGATTATCTTCTGCTAAACTCAACACCTATCACAGCCTTTGATGATATAGTACTTGAATACCACTGAAAACAGGGACATGCTACTGAAGCTTTTCACCTTGCACTCATCAGGACAAATGCAAGAATGCCAAATTTCCAACATAGAAACAAAGAAAAACTACAGCACAAACAGGCCCTTCGGCCCACAAGTTGTGCCGAACACATCCCTACCTTCTAGACCTACCTATAATCCTCCATCCTATTAAGCTCCATGTACTCATCCAGGAGTCTCTTAAAAGACCCTATTGAGTTCGCCTCCACCACCACTGACGGCAGCCGATTCCACTCGCCCACCACCCTCTGTGTGAAAAACTTCCCCCTAACATCTCCCCTGTACCTACCCCCCAGCACCTTAAACCTGTGTCCTCTCGTAGCAGACATTTCCACCCTGGGAAAAAGCCTCTGAGAGTCCACCCGATCTATGCCTCTCAACATCTGATACACCTCTATTAGGTCACCTCTCATCCTTCGTCTCTCCAAGGAGAAAAGACCGAGCTCCCTCAGCCTATCCTCATAAGGCATGCCACTCAATCCAGGCAACATCCTTGTAAATCTCCTCTGCATCCTTTCAATCTTTTCCACATCCTTCCTATAGTGAGGCGACCAGAACTGAGCACAGTACTCCAAGTACTCACAACTGATACTACAGGAGAAAATGGTCAATTCAAGACAATTTATTAGAGCCCAGAGTTGGCAACAGGAGGCAAAAAGGATGAATTAATCTGCGGGTAAAGCTGCTAATAAATAAATGTGGAAATTGATGCAACACCTGGAAGTTAATAATACTGATAGAAGGCGAGGGCCATTGTTAGTCTGATCATTATATTGGGCTACAGGTTGTATCACTTTCAGCATCGAATTCTGCAGTCCAGAAGGAAGCCATTTGGCCCATTGAGTCTGCACTGACCACAATCCCACCCAGACCCTATCCCCATAACCCCATGCATTTACCCTGGCTAGTCCCCCTGACACTAAGGGTCAACTTAGCCTGGCCAATCCACCTAACCCGCACATCTTTGGACTGTGGGAGGAAACCGGAGCACCCGGAGGAAACCCACGCAGACACGGGGAGAACGTGCAGACTCCGCACAGACAGTGATCCAAGCCGGGAATCGAACCCGGGTCCCTGGCGCTGTGAGGCAGCAGTGCTAACCACTGTGTGACTGGTGCATATTATTATTAAAACTGCATTTCAATTTAATAATTCTTCAAGTGACTGTGGGAGAAGCTGCATTCACTTTGTTGCTGCAGAGTGAACTGCCATCTGCTTCTACTGTGCCTGGGTGTCCTACACAAGCCATTCATCCATTGGTTGCAAATCCAGACTCAAAATTTTGGCTCTGTTCTCTCTCCACGGAAGCTGTCAGACCCACTGAGATTTTCCAGCGTTTTTAGTTTTTGTTTCAGATTCCACAGTATTTTGCTTTCACCAGCTTACATAGAAACATAGGAGATAGGAGGAGGCCATTTGGCCCTTCGAGCCTGCTCCGCCATTCATCACCATCATGGCTGATCGTCCAACTCAATAGTCTAATCCTGCTTTCTCCCCATAACCTTTGATCCCATTCGCCCCAAGTGCTATATCCAGCCGCCTCTTGAATACATTCAAGGTTTTGGCATCAACTACTTCCTGTGGGAATGAATTCCACAGGCTCACCACTCTCTGGGTGAAGAAATGTCCCTTCATCTCTGTCCTAAATGGTCTACCTTGACTCGTTGGGGCTGGATGGCCTACTCCTGCTCCTATTTCTTATGTTCTTATGAATCCTCAGACTGTGACCCCTGGTTCTGGACCCCCCCCCCCCATCGGGAACATCCTCCCTGCATCTACCCTGTCTAGTCCTGTTGAGTTTGGCACGTGTTTCAAAAGGTGCCGTTACGATGAAAGCTGGGGCTAATTCCTCGGGATGTTTAGCCCTGCCGCAAGCTGAGAAACCTCCCTCCCAGTCAGAACGTGCCAGGATTGTTCTGCGGTGTATAAATAACAAAAACAGAAAATGCTGGAGGTCTGGCAGCGAGGGGTGCAGAGTTAACGTTTCGAGTCCGTATGACTCATCTTCAGAGTTAGAGGAGTGGAAAAGTGACGGATTTCACTTCTATTGTTCTGCGGTCTGCCAGCCAACCACTTACACGTCTGACTAAACTAATTCCGTGCAAATAAAATGGGATTGGAGATCAGGATAATCACAGAGGAGCTGGACCCCTCGACCCATCTTCATTCAGCCAGTTAGTCACCCATTAGGTAAGTAAACAAAAATAATTATAATCATATGGTTAATTGTAGCACTACTTTTTACACAGAAAAAGTACTTGTGATTCGGGGCCTATGGAATTTTTAAAATATTGGAGTTGGTGCTTCAGAAGCAAAATGTTTCAGAACCCTTGGTCTGGATGGGGTCTAGTCCGAGGCCTCATATAGAAACGGGATAGAGTTGTGTGTTTTATAGTTAAGTGAGCTGGCAATACTTCACCAAGGCTCCTTAGACTGCACTTTCCAAACCCATGACCACTTCCATCTAGAAGGACAAGGGCAGCAGATACCTGGGAACACCGCCACCTGCAAGTTCCCCTCCAAGCCACTCACCATCCTGACTTGGAAATATATCGCCGTTCCTTCGCAGTCGCTGGGTCAAAATCCTGGAATTCCCTCCCTAACGGCATTGTGGGTCAACCCACAGCACATGGGCTGCAGCGATTCAAGGCAGCAGCTCACCACCACCTTCTCAAGGGGCAACTAGGGATGGGCAATAAATGCTGGTGTAGCCAGCTACGCCCATGTCCCTCGAATGAATAAAAGAAAACATTCGATTAACTCTTCCAATAGCAATTAGGATTAAAGCACAATCTTGGCATCAAATTCAAGTGCTTTTATTTCATATCTATAACTTGTTTAAGTGGACTGTATCCTTACATGAGTTAGCATTAAATTTACAGCAATCGTGCTTGGTAAGTAGCTTGTGCAGTTCTTAGTCGAGTGCAAGATAATGGACTGAAACATGTCCCAGTTGCACACAAGGAGGGAGTAGCAATTCCACCCCCACTTAGTAATGGATGGAGACATGACTCAAGTGTGGTGGATTACTCTGGAATTCACCATGAGCAGAATCTGCCTCCTGCCAGTCTTTTCTCCGCAGTAGCTTTCACTTGGGCCAGAGCTGTTGGCATCAGCCCTTTGACCCTGGCTTCAGGCTCGCAAACGGCTTGGAGTTCTTCAGGGAGCTGGAGAGCTCGTTGAGAAAGGAAAGAAAGTGGGAGTCTTTCTCCGACTTTCTGGAGTCGAAGATGACCACGATGGTGAACTGGGGCTCGGGGCGCGTCAGGAAGTAGGTGCTCTGAACCTTGTCGTCGTAGAAGTGGACTACTTTGTCCAGCGTGTTCAGCTCCGTCGCCCGGTCCGACATAATCATGATCACGTTGGGCCAGTGTATTAAAGGTCGGTCAGTGGGCAAGGAAACGACGGCCGGGTACTGATCCACCCCCTTGGGGGCTTCCCGGTACGAGTGCGGGTGGTGGTACCCATGCCCTTGGAAGGTCTCCGACCCTCGGTTGTCGAAGATCAGGGAGACATTTTCGGCGTCGTATTTCCGGATGAAACTCGAGATCTTGCCGCAGTAATCGGGGTTGGTCTTGGCGGTCAAGGCCTTCATTTCTGAGGGGGCAGTCTGGCGGCTCAGTGCCTCGTGGAAGTAGAAGGTGAACTTGGCCAAGAGAGCGTTCTTCAGCTTGCCCAGCCACAGGAAGAGGTGGGGGGGCTGAAGGGCCTTCTGGGTCTGGCCCCCAAACAGGTGCTTCCTGGTCTCGCGCTGCTTCTCAAAGGTCTGGCCCCAGCTCTGCAGTTTGGAGTGGGCACTGTGCAGGTTGAGCAGAGAGGGAAGGAACTTCCATTCACTGATCTCAGCCTGAGCTTTCAGCAGCTGTGTTAGCACGTCCACCTCCAGCTGGAAGCTACTCTCCAAAGGGCTCAGGATGGGGTGATGGAACCTAAGGAAATAGAAATGAACACACTTAAAAATCCCGCATGGATTCACTCCTCTGCAGCTCTGGAATGCCAACTTAACCTCCCTCTGAATCAAATTAACCCCTGGACAAGTAGCTCCATCAGTCTGATTTGCAAATCTCACCAGGTAGCCAAGAGGTGCCAACTAGAGAGGATGCGATATTGGATCTCCTATTGGGAAATGAGTTAGGGCAGGTGATGGATGTGAGTGTGAGGGAACACTTTGGATCCAGTGATCATAATGCCATTAGTTTCAACCTGATCGTGGATAAGGATAGATCTGGTCCTCGGGTTGAAGTTCAGAACTGGAAAAAGGCCAAATTTGATGACATGAGAAGGGATCTGGGAAGTGTGGATTGGCACAGGCTGTTCTCTGGTAAGGATGTAAATGGAAAGTGGGAGGCCTTCAAAGGAGAAATTTTGAGAGTGCAGAGTTTGTATGTTCCTGTCAGGATTAAAGGCAAAGTAAATAGGAATAAGGAACCTTGGTTCTCGAGGGAGATTGTAACACTGATTAAGAGGAAGAGAGAGTTGTATGAAATGTACAGGCAGCAAGGAACACATCAGATGCTCGAGGAGTATAAAAAGTGCAAGAAGCTACTTAAGAGGGAAATCAGGAGGGCTAAAAGAAGACATGAGGTTGCTTTGGCAGACAGAGTGAAGGAAAATCCAAAGAGCTTCTATAGGTATGTTAGGAGCAAAAGGATAGTGAGGGATAAAATTGGTCCTCTTGAAGACCAGAGTGGTAGACTGTGTATGGAACCAAAAGAGATGGGGGAGATACTAAATGGTTTTTTTGCATCCGTATTTACTGAGGAAACGGGCATGGAGTCTACGGAAATAGGGTAAACTGGTAGGGAGGCCATGGAACCTTTACAGATTAAAGGGGAGGAGGTGCTCGCTGTCTTGAGGCAAATCAGAGTGGATAAATCCCCAGGACCAGACAGGGTATTCCCACGGACCTTGAGGGAAGCTAGTGTTGAACTTGCAGGGGCCCTGGCAGACATATTTAAAATGTCAGTATTCACGGGGGAGGTGCCGGATGATTGGAGGGTGGCTCGTGTTGTTCCGTTGTTTAAAAAAGGTTCCAAAAGAAATCCGGGAAATTATCGGCCAGTAAGTTTGACGTCGGTGGTGGGCAAGTTATTGGAAGGTGTGATAAGGGATAGGATCTACAAATATTTGGATAGACAGGGACTTATTAGGGAGAGTCAACATGGCTTTGTGCGTGGTCGGTCATGTTTGACCAATCTATTAGAGTTTTTCGAGGAGGTTACCAGGAAAGTGGATGAAGGGAAGGCGGTGGATGTTGTCTACCTGGATTTCAGCAAGGCCTTTGACAAGGTCCCTCATGGGAGGTTAGTTAGGAAGGTTCAGTCGCTAGGTATACATGGGGAGGTAGTAAATTGGATAAGACACTGGCTCAATGGAAGAAACCAGAGAGTGGTTGTGGAGGATTGCTTCTCTGAGTGGAGGCCTGTGACTAGTGGTGTGCCGCAGGGATCGGTGTTGGGTCCATTATTGTTTGTCATCTATATCAATGATCTGGATGATAATGTGGTCAATTGGATCAGCAAGTTTGCTGATGATACAAAGATTGGAGGTGTAGTGGACAGTGAGGAAGGTTTTCAAAGCTTGCAGAGGGATTTGGACCAACTAGAAAAATGGGCTGAAAAATGGCAAATGGAATTTAACGCAGACAAGTGTGAGATATTGCACTTTGGAAGGACAAACCAAAGAAGAACGTACAGGGTAAATGGTAGGACTCTGAAGAGTGCAGTTGAACAGAGGGATCTGGGAATACAGGTACAGAATTCCCTAAAAGTGACATCACAGGTGGATAGGGTCGTAAAGAGTGCCTTTGGCACATTGGCCTTTATAAATCGGAGTATCGAGTATAAAAGTTGGAGTGTTATGGTAAGGTTATATAAGGCATTGGTGAGGCCGAATTTGGAGTATTGTGTACAGTTTTGGTCACCTAGTTACAGGAAGGATGTAAATAAGATTGAAAGAGTGCAGAGAAGGTTCACAAGGATGTTGCCGGGACTTGAGAAGCTGAGTTACAGAGAGAGATTGAATAGGTTGGGACTTTATTCCCTGGAGCGTAGAAGATTGAGGGGAGATTTGATAGAGGTGTATAAGATTTTGATGGGTATAGATAGAGTGAATGCAAGCAGGCTTTTTCCGCTGAGGCTAGGGGAGAAAAAAACCAGAGGGCATGGGTTAAGGGTGAAAGGAGAAAAGTTTAAAGGGAATATTAGGGGGGGCTTCTTCACGCAGAGAGTGGTGGGAGTGTGGAATGAGCTGCCGGATAAAGTGGTAAATGCGGGGTCACTTTTAACATTTAAGAAAAACTTGGACGGGTTCATGGATGAGAGGGGTGTGGAGGGATATGGTCCAAGTGCAGGTCAGTGGGACTAGGCATAAAATGGTTCGGCACAGACAAGAAGGGCCAAAAGGCCTGTTTCTGAGCTGTAATTTTCTATGGTTCTATGGTTCAAAGCCCAGCCTTATCTGCAATTGGTTACTCCCATGAGTGTCATGGTGGTCATGTAAGTGTTAACCAGGGCTGTGTGGGAGACAGTGTTGCCCCTTAGTTGGAAGGTTGTAGATTCAATTCCCAATCCAGAGACCTCAACATATAGTCTACACCTCAGCAAGTGCTGCCCTGTCAGCATCTTTTGGCTAAGACGTTAAACTGAGACCATGTCTACCTTTTTCAGGTGGGTGCTAAAAGATGAATGTAAAGGCTTACATTAACACAGCAATGCAGCAAATTCCAAGTCCTAACCGTACATTCTGTGAAACGAGTAAAATACCACAGCGGCTAGCGACACACCACTTAAAACAGAAACTGCTGGAAAAACTAAGCGGGTTAAAACAGCCGTGAAGAGTTTTACCAGCATTCTTTTTACTACTGTACATTAAGATTGTCTTCACAACATCACTGGTTCTTTTGCCATCAGCTTAAATCTAACCAGTTTTCAGAATTGAAGCATTAATCTTTCTTTTTTTAATTGTTTTTTATTGAAGATTTTTCATTAATCTTTCTACTACTCGTCAAACTCTTGTGTGAATGCGGCCACTGGTGATCACTTACCATAGAATCATAGATTCCGTAGAATCCCTACAGTGCAGAACAGAGATATTCAGCCCAGCAAGCATGCACCGACCTCCGTCAGAGGATCTTGCCCACGTCCACCCCCAACCCCATCCTTGTAAACCCACACATTTAGCATGGCCAATCCACCTAACCTAGAGTCATAGGGCCATACAGGAAACAGGCCCTTCGGCCCAGCTGGTCCATGCCAACCATGGCGCCCTCCCAGCTAGTCCCAACTGCCGGCAGTTAACCCATATCCCTCTAATCCTTTCCCACCCGTGTACTTGTCCAAATGTTTTTAAATGTTGCGATTGAACATGCAGATCTTTGGACTGTGGGAGGAAACTGGAGCACCCGGACGAAACCCACGCAAGAGAACGTGCAAACTCCACACAGTCACCCAACGTTGCAATCGAACTCGGGTCCCCGGTGCTGTTAGGCAGTGCTAAATACTGTGCCACCGTTCCGCCAATGGTTCTATATTGTTCATTAGTCCACCTCCATCATCTCACGGTGGCACAGTGGTTAGCACTGCTACCTCACAGCGCCAGGGACCTGGGTTCGATTCCCGGCTTGGGTCACTGTCTGTGTGGAGTCTGCATGTTCTCCCCGTGTCTGCATGGGTTTCCTCCGGGTGCTCCGGTTTCCTCCCACAGTCCGAAAGACATGCTGGTTAGGTGCATTGATCTGAACAGGCGCCGGAGTGTGTCGACCAGGGGAATTTCACAGCAACTTCATTGCAGTGTTAATGAAAGCCTTACTCGTGACCAATAAATAAACTTTCCAGAACAAGACCCGCTGTCTACCACTGACCTGGAGCTGTATTTCTGCAGAATCGACTCCAGCGTGTGAAGCACCTCCGTTGAGTGAATGGACTTCTGCGTGCTGAGGGAATACATCTTCTCGTAGAAGTCAGCAATCTCCATTCGGGCCTGAATAAAAAAGCACAGCTGCTCGGAGAGGTGGGAGAGGAGCTCCTCCAGGTGTGGAGAGGTCCCGGCTGCCGAGCTCCGTGCAGTGGTGACCAGCTTGCGTAGCTCATTGTGGAGGGATGTGTAGATAGAGCGAATGGAATCCTTCCGACTAAAAAACGACTGGCCACCTACAGATTCAGCCGGGGGGGGGGGAGAGAACAAAGAGAGGAAATGATTTTAAAAATCACATCAAGAATGGCACAGAATCGTGCAGCACAGCAACTGGCCATTCTGCCCATCCAGTTCATACTCGTGTTTATACTTCACATCAGCCTCTTTCCACCTTACTTCATCCCAGTCTATCAGCATATTTTTCCATTCCTTTTCTCTTTCCTGTGTTTATCTACCTTCCCCTTAATGTACCCGTGCTACTCATCCCTGTGGTAGCGAGTTCCGCCTTCTAAACACTCTTTGGATGAGGAAGTTTCTCCTGAATTTCCGATTGGATTGATTTGTGATTATTGTCTATTTATCACCCCTTGCTTTGGGCTCCCACCAACAAGTAGAAACATCTTCTCTCCATCTACCCTGCCAAACCGTTTTTGCAATTTTTATAGGCCTCTATTGGGACACCCCTCGGCATTCTGTTTTCTGGAAAGGACCCCAGTCTGCTTGGTCTCTCCTTAAAGATATAACCTCTTGCCTCTGGTGTCAAAAAACAGCTCAACTTGTAATGTCTTAGTCACGGGGGGGGGGGGGTGTCGGTTAGCTCAGTTGGCTGGATGGCTGGTTTGTGATGCAGAGTGACGCCAACAGCGTGGGTTCAATTCCTGTACCGGCTGAGGTTATTCATGAAGGCCCCACCTTCTCAACCTTGCTCCTTGCCAGAGGTGTGGTGATCCCCAGGTTAAATCACCAGCTCAAAGGGAAGAACAGTCTATGGTAATACTTAAGTGTCAACTTACTAAGTTTATTTATGCCCAGAAATAGAGATCGTTTTAAGTAAGTTGTATTTGTGGGTGTTAGGAACAAGCTATAATATATATTTCTGTAGTAAGAAACGAGTTTTGGTTACACTTTAAAAAGTTGCTTATATGTCTGAACACCTCCATCAAATCTTCTCTTATCCTGGCCTGGTTTGGGGGGGGGGGCGTGCGGGCGGGCGGACAACCTCAATATCTCTAATCACACTAAGGAAGTTTATTTATTAGTGCCACAAGTAAGCTTTGCAATGAAGTTACTGGGAAAATCCCTTAGTCGCCACTCTCCGGCGCCTGTTCAGGTACACTGAGGAAAAATTTAGCATGGCCAATGCACCTCTTTCGGACTGTGGGAGGAAATTGGAGCACCCGGAGAAAACCCACGGGGAGAACATGAAACAATTCTTAAAATGCTGGATAAAAGCAAATTTCTGCGGATGCTGGAATCTGAAAACAAAAGAGAAAATGCTGGAAAATCTCAGCAGGTCTGGCAGCCTCTGTAAGGAGAGAAAAGAGCTGACGTTTCGAGTCCAGATGACCCTTTCTCAAAGCTAAAAGGCATAGAAAGTGGGAGATATTTTACTGTATATTTATAGTATAGGGTGAGGGAATGAAAGATGGATATGTGTGTGTTTTCTGCATGACACACTGATCCAACACAACGGTCCTTTTACTTCTGTAGCCTGGGTTTGAATCCACTTTGTTCTGCATTATGGAATAAGACAAAGAAAATTAAACTTGACAGTTAAAACTAGCAAATTTGACCAAAGTGTGTTGCACGTAAGCTCTTAATCCCTTAAGAGATGTTGTCATGCAGTAGAGTGGTACCATTGTAATAAAGAAAAATGCCACATTTCAGATTCGGAGTGCTTTACGTGATGCTTTTAATTCATTGCCTGAAGTGACTCCATCTGCTGTTCAATAACTCAAACTGCTGATTCCACACACTGCCCAAGTTTAGAAGGGAAAGATTTATAACTGTAAGCAAGGTGCATTTGTCAAAGCAACACAGTACTGACTGCACCATTGTTTCATCCTTCCCTCCACCAGTGCACTTTACCAAATTCCTGGCAATAATGCTACAGGTCAGAGTGAGCAGAATTCACCAAGCGTTGGATTGTTCACCCACTAATAGGGAACGTGAGCTATGTTTAGACTGTCGTGAGACAGGTTAGTTTTACCCTACTGATGATTACAAAGTGTTGTTGCAATAATAATCCTGCTCAGCATGAGAGGAACCGCAGGTTCGGACATTTGGTGTATGTGCTTGGCTGAGGAGCCAATTGTGCGAAGCCACCCTCTATGGGATTATGACTGAACGCCTCAAAGTCAGAATCCCGCCTAAATGTGGAGTTTGCACATTCTCCCCGTGTCCGCGTGGGTTTCCTCCAGATGCTCTGGTTTCCTCCCACAGTCCAAAGATGTGCGGGTTAGGTGGATTGGCCACGTTAAATTGTCCCTTGGTGTTCTGGGAACCCGGTTTGAAACCCCCCACAGCAGGTGGTGGAATTTGAATTCAACAAAAAAAAATCTGGAATTACTGATGACCATGAAACCATTGTCGGAAAAACCCATCTGGTTCACTAATGTCCTTTAGGGAAGGAAATCTGCCGTCCTCACCTGGTCTGGCCTACAGTGTCAGGGGAACTAGCTAGGAGCAATGTGGTTGACTCTCAACTGCCCTCGGGCAATTCGGGATGGGGCAATAAATGCTGGCCAGCCAGCGACGCCTATGTCCCACGAATGAACTAAAAAAGGAGTTCACGGCACAGAAGGAGTCAGTTCAGTCCATTGAGGCTATCCAGCTCTCTGTAACTAATTGCAATGCACTGCCTAGAGTGGCAGAAGCAATTTGGGTAGATCCTTTTTTTTTATACTTTTCCAATTCAATCAAATCAAATCCAATTCAGAGTCTCAACAAGTTGAGACATTTCAGATCCAGGCTGACAGGACGGGAGACCAAAACCACCCTGTCCTGGGCCTGATCTACATGGGTCAAGCTGATTGGAGAAGGGGGAGGATCCTCCTCCAAGACTTGAGCTCATTTGCATCTTAGCCAAAAGGCCGAGATGCCGCTTTAAAAAATTGCTTCATATGAAACACATGAAGCCTCAGTGTAACCTAATGACCTCAACCAAGTGCCGGCGATCCATACTACACTTGATCTTAGCCAAAAGGCCGAGAAGCGATCCTTGAATAGGAACATTCTGCAGGACAATGGGGGAACAGAGAGAGGAAGTTGGACTAATTGGATAACTCTTGGGCCTCCGTCTGTGCTGTTTGATTCTAATCCTAATGTTATGCTTTTTCTTCATAGCTCTGCACCTTCCTTTCAGTGTTTTGCAGTAATGAAATCTACCTCAAATATAAACACCAGAGATCTCAACCCACTGTCCAGAAGAACATTCCTCCAACAGCCAGCATCAGGGATTAAATTCAACAATGATGGAAAATCTCAGCGGGTCTGATAGCATCTATGGAGAGAGAATAGAGCCAATGTTTCTGGATGGCCCAGACTCGAAACAAAGGGGCAGTGCAGTAGCACAGTGGTCGGCACTACTGCCTCACAGCTCCAGGGACCCGGGTTTGATTCCCGGCTTGGGTCACTGTCTGTGTGGAGTTTGCATGTTCTCCCCGTGTCTGCGTGGGTTTCCTCAGGGCGCTCCGGTTTCCTCTCACAGTCTGAAAGATGTGCTGATTAGGGTGCATTGGCCATGCCAAATTCCCCCTCTGTGTACCCGAACAGGCGCCAGAGGGTGGCGGTGCTTGTGACTAATAAAGAAACTTTACTTTAACACCGACTGCGGACAGCTCTGTTTCAGACAGTAACCACTGGCTCGCTCCAGAAAGGGAATGCAACATGTCAGTGGCAAAGTGATTTGCGGTCAATCAGATATTGGTTTTCCCTTCATCGCCCACATTACAGATTGCAGCTTTTACACTGAGTGCTATCAGTCTTCAAATGCTCTTTCCCAAAATAGATGAATTACATTCAATCGACATTCGACAGTTTAGTCAAAACTCCGGTGGAGCAGTTAATAAATTGCTCCCCCAAAAAAGACCAAGGCAAATAAGAGGGAATCCATCTAATCTGCCCTGATTCAGCTCTTTAGCCCCCTGATACAATGAGAAAGAACTAGCTGACTACTCAAATCAATCAATCAACCACAACAGACAGAGACATAAGGCAAGATCTCCAGTTGCTTTGGAAACCACAGGTCCAAATCCACCTATTGCTCCCAAGCCTGCTACACTTATCACCTGTCATATCTCAAATTTCTCATTTGTTGAATTCCAAAACATTATTAAAATAAATATGGATTAAAGATCCCTTCCAATTTGCTTTCTTTCCGGACATGCGCTAAGTGGGTCTGTGGCTCTTGAGTTAAAGACTATGCGAGTGCCCACGTGCAGGTGAACAGTGAAAGGGCGACGGGACTGAATAATGTGATGGACACACAGCCAGTGTCAGCAATGGGCGCCGGACGCAGGGGCCCAGCACTGCCCCAATTTACCCACTGGTACTTTCTTAAACAACACTGGGGTGGCGTCCCAAACTGCAACCAAAATTACACTGGTTCTGTGATGATAAATGCTTGGGTGAGGAGGATAGAGCGTGGGAAGGGGGCCTGGGTAAGACACTCTGGGTGGGGTTTCCGGCTGCGTTCGCCCCAGAACCGGATATTACCGCCGGTTCGAAACGGACCTTTCATGGTCCGTGTCCCACCCGCTATGATTTCCATGGCGGGCAGGACGGGAAAGTTCCAGCCTCTATCAGAGAGTCGCTGCAGACTCGATGGGCGCTGAATGACCTCCTTCTGCACTGTAAGGAATCTATGATTAATTTGAACTGGGGGAGTGGCTAGCTTCCAGCTTGTACGAAAATCTGGTGTAAACACAGGCTTAAAATTCCACGACCATTTCCGCCCCTCCCCCCATTCCCCCCGCCCTCAACCCCCAATTCTCCCCCTCACCCCCCTCATTCTCACCATGCCCCCCATATTCTCTCTCCACCAATATTCTCCCCCTCACCCCATATTATCGCTCCCCCTCACCCCCCATCTTCTCCCTCCCCCGATATTTTCCCTCCCCCTCACCCCCCCCATATTCTCCCCACCACCCCCATATTCTCCCTCCCTCTCATCCCCCATTCCTCCCCAACTCCCCCATCCCCCCTTACCCCCATCCCGCCACCCCCATTACCCCCTTACCCCTATTCCCCCCTTGCCCCATCCCCCCTTTACCCCCATCCCCCCTTTACCCCCATCCCCCTTTACCCCTATTCCCCCCCCTTTACCCACATCCCCCC